>NW_011492730.1:173930-179584 GCF_000754665.1 Bison bison bison
CTTTTACAAGTGGTTGACCAGATTTCCCAGCACCACTTGTTAAAGAGATTGTCTTTAATCCACTGTATATTCTTGCCTCCTTTGTCAAAGATAAGGTGTCCATATGTGCGTGGATTTATCTCTGGGCTTTCTATTTTGTTCCATTGATCTGTATTTCTGTCTTTGTGCCAGTACCATACTGTCTTGATAACTGTGGCTTTGTAGTAGAGCCTGAAGTCAGGCAGGTTGATTCCTCCAGTTCCCTTCTTCTTTCTCAAGATAGCTTTGGCTATTTGAGGTTTTTTGTATTTCCATACAAATTGTGAAATTATTTGTTCTAGCTCTGTGAAGAATACCATTGGTACCTTGATAGGGATTGCATTGAATCTAAATTGCTTTGGGTAGTATACTCATTTTCACTATATTGATTCTTCCAATCCATGAACATGGTATATTTCTCCATCTATTAGTGTCCTCTTTGATTTCTTTCACCAGTGTTTTATAGTTTTCTATATATAGGTCTTTAGTTTCTTTAGGTAGACATATTCCTAAGTATTTTATTCTTTACGTTGCAATGGTGAATGGAACTGTTTCCTTAATTTCTCTTTCTGTTTTCTCATTATTAGTGTATAGGAATGCAAGGGATTTCTGTGTGTTGATTTTATATCCTGCAACTTTACTATATTCACTGATTAGTTCTAGTAATTTTCTGGTGGAGTCTTTAGGGTTTTCTATGTAGAGGATCATGTCATCTGCAAATAGTGAGAGTTGTACTTCTTCTTTTCCAATTTGGATTCCTTTTATTTCTTTTTTGCTCTGATTGCTGAGGCCAAAACTTCCAAAACTATGTTGAATAGTAATGGTGAAAGTGGGCACCCTTGTTTTGTTCCTGACTTTAGAGGAAATGCTTTCAATTTTTCACCATTGAGGATAATGTTTGCTGTGGGTTTGTCATATATAGCTTTTATTATGTTGAGGTATGTTCCTTCTATTCCTGCTTTCTGGAGAGTTTTTATCATAAATGGATGTTGAATTTTGTCAAAGGCTTTCTCTGCATCTATTGAGATTATCATATGGTTTTTATTTTTCAATTTGTTAATGTGGTGTATTACATTGATTGATTTGCAGATATTGAAGAATCCTTGCATCCCTGGGATAAAGCCCACTTGGTCATGGTGTATGATCATTTTAATGTGTTGTTGGATTCTGATTGCTAGAATTTTGTTAAGGATTTTTGCATCTATGTTCATCAGTGATATTGGCCTGTGGTTTTCTTTTTTTGTGGGATCTTTGTCAGGTTTTGGTATTAGGGTGATGGTGGCCTCATAGAATGAGTTTGGAAGTTTACCTTCCTCTGCAATTTTATGGAAGAGTTTGAGTAGGATAGGTGTTATCTCTTCTCTAAATTTTTGGTAGAATTCAGCTGTGAAGCCGTCTGGACCTGGGCTTTTGTTTGCTGGAAGATTTCTGATTACAGTTTCAATTTCCGTGCTTGTGATGGGTCTGTTAAGATTTTCTATTTCTTCCTGGTCCAGTTTTGGAAAATTGTACTTTTCTAAGAATTTGTCCATTTCTTCCACGTTGTCCATTTTAATGCCATATAATTGCTGATAGTAGTCTCTTATGATCCTTTGTATTTCTGTGTTGTCTGTTGTGATCTCTCCATATTAAAATAGCACATTTCTTAGGCACATTGTAAAGGTGAAATCAGAAATTTTATTTTCCCACTTTTACCCCCCTCCCAAAAAAAAGGCAAAAAAAAAAAAATTCTACCAAAATAACTTAAACTTATTAAAATGATCAAATCTGTTCCATTTTTAGTTAGGCTAAGGTATGACTGTCAGAAATGGCTTCCCTCTGATTGTCATGCTTCATGATCCTACCAAGATCATGTTAGGAACCAAAAGGTCACCAAAACTCCCCCTTTCCTTTGGTTTATTCTTCCAATTCTTCATTTTCTATTTCCCTGCATTTTCCTGTTACTGATTTCAAGAGCACACAGGATGAATATTTTCCGGGACTTTATTTGAATAGAAACAACCCTAAGGATGCTACTTTCTAAGAAGTTGTTTTCTCTCTTAGTACTGCCTTCAAGCATAGCTGAGTATTTTAGTGCCTGGTTGTTAACCACAACCCCGCAGTAGCTCCCTACTGCCACCTCCATCACAGTTCACTGCACCTCGCTCACGGAGGCTGAGTTGGTGGCCTTCCTTGTGCTGTACTGACTGTGTGTGAGTGTATAACAGAGCCAGCCAGCACTTTCACACCTTCAAAACTTGACCCTCTTGTTTCTCAAGGGTGTTGAAGAGTTGAGTACTGCCCTGCAAGGCAGAGTCAAAGGTGTTATGCTGTGAAATAAAACTCGAAGAGCTGAGCTTTGAAACAGAAAATATTCACATTTCTACCTCAAATCCCTGTCTGAATGCCTGTGCAGTAGCAGAAAGGCTAAGATGAGAACTGTGCTGAAGTCTAAATTTTCTGAGATCCTTTTTCTGGCCACCTCATTATTTTTCACTTGGTGGTGGTTTAGTCGCCAAGTCATGTTTGACTCTTGCAACCCCTTAGACTATAGCCCACCAGACTCCTCTGTCCATGGGATTTTCCAGACAAGAATTCTGGAATGGGTTGCCATTTACTTCTCCAGGGGATCTTCCCAATCCAGGGATAGAACCTGAATCTCCTGCATTGGCAGGCGGATTCTTTACCACTGGCCAGACACATTGGATTTTTGCATTCCTTTATTCATTGTACTGGGGCTTCCCAGTGATGCTGGTGGTAAAGAACACCCCTGCCGATGCAGGAAACAGATGTAGGTTTGACCTCTGGGTTGGAAAGATCCTACGAGGAAGGGTATGGCAACCCACTTCAGTATTCTTGCCTGGAGAATCCCATGGACAGAGGAGCCTGACAGGCTACAGTCCCTAGGGTCACAAAGAGTCAGACACGACTGAAGCGATTTAGCATGCACACATTCATTGTATTAGAAGAATTAACCCTAATTCTATAGCTGTGAAAGCCCCCAAATCTCAATAGCTAAGTGAAATGGAAACTTACTTATTGCTCATGTAATGTCCAATTGGTAGCAGAGAGTAGGTGGGTCAGGGGAGCTTTTTGGGGTCTTTGACATATAGTAAAAGACACACCGCAAGCATCAATATTCAGCTGAAAGTGAAAAGTGAAAGTTGCTCAGTTGTGTCCAACTCTTTACGACCCCATGGACTATACGGTCTATGGAATTATCCAGGCCAGAATACTGGAGTGGATAGCCATTCCCTTCTCCAGGGGATCTTCCCAACCCAGGGATCGAACTTAGGTCTCGTGCATTGCAGGTGGATTCTTTATCAACTGAGCCACCAGGGAAGCCCAAAAATACTGGAGTGGGTAGCCTATCCCTTCTCCAGCCTTTCTTCCTGACCCAAGAAACAAACTGGGGTCTCCTGCATTGCAGGCAGATTATTTACATGCAGAAAGAGTGAGTGCAGAATATTTTGAGAGGTTTCTATGGGCCAGGTTTGGAAGTAGCATATAACAATTCACTAGTAACATTCACTTCACCAGGACACAGTCTTATGGCCACAGCCTAGGAAGATGTGGAAACAAAATTTTGGTGAACAGCTAGAATGTTTCTGCCATATTCCCTGTGCAGATGGAGAATGAAAGTCTGAGAAATAGTCACATGAGCTCTAGGATATAGTCTTAGTAATATCCATTTGTTATATAGAGCTTAGGTCAGAGTTACAGTTCAGAGTTAAGATTACTGATATGTGAATTCTTACATGATTTATTATGAGTCTAAATACTAATGCTTACAAAATTATAATAGTCATCATCCCTGAGGATGTCATCAGCTACCATTTCTTGAATGCCAACTTTCCAACAAGCATCAAACTCTGCATTTTATCAATATTACGTCATTAATTTCTGTTTTAGAGTGAAGCATTCTTAAGGATGGGCTTCCCTGGTGGCTCAGTGGTAAGGAACTCACCTGCCAATGCAGGAGATGGGGATTCCATCCCTGGGTGGGAAGATCCCTTGGAGAAGGAAATGGCAACCCACTCCAGTATTCATGCCTGGAAAATCCCATGGATAGAGGAGCCTGGCTGTGGGATTGCAAAAAGGTGGACATGACTTAGGAACTAAACAACAGATTCTTAAGGACAGAGGCATATCTTTTTTTTTTCTTCAAGTATTCTGAAGTTGAGTATAGTAAAAACAGACTATGATTGATATCTTTTGAAAGAAGTAATGTTAGACACAGACCCCTAGAGAAGGAAATGGCAGCCTACTTCAGTATTCTTCTTTGGAGAATCCCTTGGACAGAGGAGCCTGGCAGGCTACAGTCTGTGGGGTCACAAAGAATTTGACACGACTGAGCCACTAACACTCCACACAGAATCTTAACATCTAGGAAATCTACCTCAGTTTTTGTAGCTTCCCAGAGATGAATGTATGCTCACCATATTTTAAAATGTGTCTTAAAATATTTTAAAATGGACATATCAATATTAATAATGCCCGTCTGGGAGCTATGCTTCTGAAGATTCAGTAAATTTTATCCTATGACAAATTTGTATCTACAGAAACTGACAGAAACTGATTCTCAAGAGAACATGGCTTATTTACAGAAGTTTTTGCATGTAATTTATTCAGCTATCTACATGATCACTGGGAATTTATTGCTGACTTTCCTTAAATTACACATTCTTTCACTAAAAAAGGAAGATGTTTTGCTTTTGAACACAGCAATAAAAGCAAAACAATTCTGCAAAAGTGTACATGCTCATTGCTGGTTTACCTGCTGGTTTATGCTAATTTGAGATCATTTCAACTTTATAAATCATTCTTTAATCTAGATTCTCTTAAACAGAGATAACGTTTAAAATGACATTTTTCCTCCAGACATATCAAGTTCATCTTTATGTGAAAATTTTAAATAAGAAATGGAGTTGAAAAAAAGCAATCAAATTAAGTGTAATGCAAAAAAGAATTATTGAGACTAATAATGGAATGATGTATTCTTTCAGTTGACTGGATATTTTGCATGTGAAATTAAAGGTCAAATTCTGATCCTATTATTTGTTTTTAAACAATTTTACATAATGTAGTCTGTCAAGAGCATTTATGTCTCTGGAGAAATTAGAAGACACATAATTATAACCGATATCTCAAAAGGGTAAAATGTCTTGCTCAATTAAAATACTTAAGGGAGAACTGTTTTTTCAGCTTTATTGAGGTATAATTGGCTAATAAATGGTAAGATATTCAAACTACACATCATGATGACTTGATACAAATGTATTATGAAAGGATCCCCCACGTTGGATTAACTAACACATCCATCACCTCACATATTATTCATTTTATTTATTTATTTGGTGACAGTACTTCAGTTCTACTCTCAGTAAATTTCAGTTATTATACAAAATAGTGGTATCAACTACTGTGGTACAGTCTCCACATTATATTGGGTTGGCCCTAAGGTTCATTTGGGTTATTTGTAATATCTTATGGAAAAACCCAAACAAACTTTTTGGCCAATCCAATGCATTAGATCCTCAGATCTTATTCATCATATAGCTGAAAATTTGTTCCCTTTTATCAGCCTCTCTCGATTTCTTCCACCCCACAGCTCCTGACAATCACTTTTCTACTCAGCCATCTGTCTTCTCTTTCTT
>NW_011492730.1:179684-180509 GCF_000754665.1 Bison bison bison
CCGGGTCCTGACAACCACTTTTCTACTCTGTTTCTATGAGTTTGACTTTTTTTTTTTTAGCGATTCCACATATAAGTGATACCATGAAATATTTTTTTCATTCTCTCTCTGGTTTATTTCACTTAGTGTAAGGCCCTGCATTTTCATCCATGGTGTGGCAAATGGCAGGATTTCCTTTTTAAAGGTGGCATAATATTCCGTGGTATATCTGTACCACACTTTATCCATTCTTCTGTGGATGGACATTCAAGTTGCTTCTATACCTTGGATATTGCTAACAGGGCTGCTATCAGTCTGGCACAACCTCAGAGTTGTCTCTCAAACTCTGGTGATTTCTAAGCCTCTTCCTTTGTTCTTAGTGGTCTCCAGTTGTTGGGGCTATGCCAGGATCCATCTCTGTCCTAAAGGGGAGGATGGTAGTCTGCTCTAGATGCAGGTTGACTGGAAGCTGGACCCTTTGGCAGCAGCTGGGAAGGCTGTAGTGTAAGTCCCTTCCAGGGAGAGACTGGGATGGGCCTTTTTGCCTGCTTCCTCTTTGCTGGGCTGAGGTCTAGAGCAGTGGTGTGGGGATGCTCCCAGGCTCATTAGGAACTGCTTCTTTGTTTGCTAGAATCCTAGGGGACTCGTGAATGCAAGCCCCATTGACTATTTGGGCCAGGAAATCCAGGCCACTCCCTTGGGTGACAGCCATGAAAGCTGGAGTCACAGATATGTATATAAACTCCTTCCATGGACACACCGGCACCTTGCTGGTGTTACTGGAGCAGGTTGGAGGGAAGAAGTATGAGAGGTGTCCACTGGCTTCCCTGGCCTGTGGGGAGGACC
>NW_011492730.1:180609-181590 GCF_000754665.1 Bison bison bison
GTATATGTACCACCGCTTTCTTATCCATTCATCTGCTGATGGACATCTAGGTTGCTTCCATGTCCTGGCTATTATAAACAGTGCTGCGATGAACATTGGGGTACACGTGTCTCTTTCCCTTCTGGTTTCCTCAGTGTGTATGCCCAGCAGTGGGATTGCTGGATCATAAGGCAGTTCTATTTCCAGTTTTTTAAGGAATCTCCACACTGTACTTCATAGTGGCTGTACTATTTTGCATTCCCACCAACAGTGTAAGAGGGTTCCCTTTTCTCCACACCCTCTCCAGCATTTATTATTTGTAGACTTTTGGATCGCAGCCATTCTGACTGGTGTTTTCACACCAGTCATAGTGGTTTTGATTTGCATTTCTCTGATAATGAGTGATGTTGAGCATCTTTTCATGTGTTTGTTAGCCATCTGTATGTCTTCTTTGGAGAAATGTCTATTTAGTTCTTTGGCCCATTTTTTGATTGGGTCATTTATTTTTCTGGAGTTGAGCTGTAGGAGTTGCTTGTACATTTTTGAGATTAGTTGTCTGTCAGTTGCTTCATTTGCTATTATTTTCTCCCATTCTGAAGGCTGGCTTTTCACCTTGCTAATAGTTTCCTTTGATAAAAACTCTCCAGAAAGCAGGAATAGAAGGAACATACCTCAACATAATAAAAGCTATATATGACAAACCCACAGCAAACATTATCCTCAATGGTGAAAAATTGAAAGCATTTCCTCTAAAGTCAGGAACAAGACAAGGGTGCCCACTTTCACCATTACTATTCAACATAGTTTTGGAAGTTTTGGCCTCAGCAATCAGAGCAAAAAAGAAATAAAAGGAATCCAAATTGGAAAAGAAGAAGTACAACTCTCACTATTTGCAGATGACATGATCCTCTACATAGAAAACCCTAAAGACTCCACCAGAAAATTACTAGAACTAATCAGTGAATATAGTAAAGTTGCAGGATATAAAATCAACACACAGAA
>NW_011492730.1:181690-182685 GCF_000754665.1 Bison bison bison
GCTGAATTAGAAGCCTGAACTTCAGGCAGCAGCTTTTTTTTTTTTTCATTATCTTAATTTTATTTTATTTTTAAACTTTACAATATTGTATTAGTTTTGCCTAACATCGAAATGAATCTGCCACAGGTATACATGTGCTCCCCATCCTGAACCCTCCTCCCTCCCCCCTCCCCATACCATCCCTCTGGGTCGTCCCAGTGCACCAGCCCCAAGCATCAAGTATCGTGCATCGAACCTGGACTGGCAACTCATTTCATACATGATATTATACATGTTTCAATCCCATTCTCCCAAATCTTCCCACCCTCTCCCTCTCCCACAGAGTCCATAAGACTGTTCTATATATCAGTGTCTCTTTTGCTGTCTCGTACACAGGGTTATTGTTACCATCTTTCTAAATTCCATATATATGCGTTAGTATACTGTATTGGTGTTTTTCTTTCTGGCTTACTTCACTCTGTATAATAGGCTCCAGTTTCATCCACCTCATTAGAACTGATACAAATGTATTCTTGTTAATGGCTGAGTAATACTCCATTGTGTATATGTACCACCGCTTTCTTATCCATTCATCTGCTGATGGACATCTAGGTTGCTTCCATGTCCTGGCTATTATAAACAGTGCTGCGATGAACATTGGGGTACACGTGTCTCTTTCCCTTCTGGTTTCCTCAGTGTGTATGCCCAGCAGTGGGATTGCTGGATCATAAGGCAGTTCTATTTCCAGTTTTTTAAGGAATCTCCACACTGTACTTCATAGTGGCTGTACTATTTTGCATTCCCACCAACAGTGTAAGAGGGTTCCCTTTTCTCCACACCCTCTCCAGCATTTATTGCTTGTAGACTTTTGGATCGCAGCCATTCTGACTGGCGTGAAATGGTACCTCATAGTGGTTTTGATTTGCATTTCTCTGATAATGAGTGATGTTGAGCATCTTTTCATGTGTTTGTTAGCCATCTGTATGTCTTCTTTGGAGAAATGTCTATTTAGTTCT
>NW_011492730.1:182785-192793 GCF_000754665.1 Bison bison bison
AATCCCTTGCATTCCTATACACTAATAATGAGAAAACAGAAAGAGAAATTAAGGAAACAGTTCCATTCACCATTGCAACGTAAAGAATAAAATACTTAGGAATATATCTACCTAAAGAAACTAAAGACCTATATATAGAAAACTATAAAACACTGGTGAAAGAAATCAAAGAGGACACTAATAGATGGAGAAATATACCATGTTCATGGATTGGAAGAATCAATATAGTGAAAATGAGTATACTATCCAAAGCAGTTTATAGATTCAATGCAATCCCTATCAAGGTACCAATGGTATTCTTCACAGAGCTAGAACAAATAATTTCACAATTTGTATGGAAATACAAAAAACCTCGAATAGCCAAAGCTATCTTGAGAAAGAAGAAGGGAACTGGAGGAATCAACCTACCTGACTTCAGGCTCTACTACAGTCATCAAGCCAGTCATCAAGCCAGTCATCAAGCCACAGTCATCAAGACAGTATGGTACTGGCACAAAGACAGAAATATTGATCAATGGAACAAATAGAAAGCCCAGAGATAAATCCACGCACATATGGACACCTTATCTTTGACAAAGCAGGCAAGAATATATAATGGATTAAAGACAATCTCTTTAACAAGTGGTGCTGGGAAAACTGGTCAACCACTTGTAAAAGAATGAAACTAGAACACTTTCTAACACCATACACAAAAATAAACTCAAAATGGATTAAATATCTCAATGTAAGACCAGAAACTATAAAACTCCTAGAGGAGAACATAGGCAAAACACTCTCTGACATACAACACAGCAGGATCCTCTATGACCCACCTCCCAGAATATTGGAAATAAAAGCAAAAATAAACAGATGGGACCTAATTAAACTTAAAAGCTTCTGCACATCAAAGGCAGCAGCTTTTAAAGAGTGTAGTTAACCTTTTTAAGAGAAAGACTGGGAAATGGGTGATTTTCCTGCTTCCTCAGTGCTGAGCCCTCAGGGCGATAGGCCAGGTGCCTATCAGGAATTTTCTTTGCTATCGTCTTGTGGTTCCCTGGACTCAAGCCTGTTGGCTTTCAGAGCTAGGTGTTTTGGAGGCCTTCTTCCCCAGTGGTTGTCTTAAATGTTGGAGCGATATATACGTACATGTATAACTGAATCACTTTGTTGTACACCTGAAACTAACACAATATTCTAAATCAACTATACCCTAATATAAAATAAAAATTAAAAGTATACCTATGTATGTATAATTGGATCACTTTGCTGTACATTTGTAGAAATGAACCCAACACTGTAAATCAACTATACATCAATCAAATAAATTTTTTAAAAATGTTGGATTGATAGATGTGGGGTCCAAACCCTTCACTCCTCAAGATTGCTTTGGCTATTCAGGGCTTTTTATGGTTCCATATAAATTTTAGGATTGGTTTTTCTAATCCTTTTTTTTAAATTTAATTTTTATTTTCAGTACATTCAATTTATTCATAAAAACATTCTAAAAATGTACAATTTTTTCTTTTCAGCAAAGTATAATTAAACATAAACCCCCCTAAACAGAATACTTGACACTTACAATTCAAAATCAAATTAGCAGAATATTAAATACTTAAAAAACTATATCTTTTTAAAAAATGTATAAAGTTACAAGCAATTTTGTAGAACTGACATAGAAGAATGGCTCAAAAATGGGAGAAATGCTGGGAATTCTCATTTCTGGAAAAAATGCTGTTGGAATTTTGACAGGGATTACATTGGATCAGTAGATTGTTTGGGCACTGTGGACATTTTATTAATTCTTCCAATCTATGAACATAGAAACTCTTTCCCTTTATTTGTGTCTTCTGCAATTTCTTTTATCAATGGCTTATAGTTTTCAGTGTAACGTCTTTCATCTGTTTGGTCAAATTTTAGAGATTGGGATTGTTTTAAAGGGAACTCTTAAACATAGTATTTCTAGACAACAACAACAACCTGTAGTGTCTTTTCTCAAAATGTATACCATAATATAGTAATTTTTTTTTGTTATCAAGATATTCTTTCTCCTCCTTTTACTATGTGATGATATGTAGTTGGCCTACGGGCGTCTTCTCTCTCTCTCTCTCTCTCTCTCTCTCTGTATATATATACATGCACACACACACATTCGCAGTCTCTTGTATATATGGGTGAACCTATGTTCTGTTTTGCATTTATTGTTCTTGAATTCATTCATTTTCATTCTTAACTATAAATTTTAATTTCCAAACTGATAAAAAATATTTTAATACAGTTTTTAATCCAATATGTGAAAAGCCACCCCACTCAAATAAATCAATTTGATAATTTAATGAAGAAAGAATCAGATTATGAAGGTCTGACAAGGAGGATGTATGGAATAATTTCAAGCAGTAGAGTAAGATGACTTACTGTTTTAGGAATTTGATAAAACTTGGTAACTAATTAGATAGAGTCAGTCAATAAGCTGGGAGAAGGAGTATCTGAATGACTTCTAAATTTGTGGTATTTGGGTTTATGGTAGAGGGGACCATCAATGGGAAGACTGTGTGGAAAAGAGTTAATTCCGGATGGAAGATGGACCGTTTGGTTTGTGTCTGTCGAATTTGTGATGTCTGTATATTTCTTGCAGGTGAAGGTATTACATGTATAGAAGTGCTGGTTTGAAATTCAGCACCAAAACCTATCTCCTAAAATGCTCTCCTTCTCTGGTCTCTGTGGCACTGCCCATCCCATGGCACTGCTCTCCTGAGTTTCTTCCCACCTCTATTGTTGGGCTCTTCCTCCTTCACCAGTGGGCATGGCCGAGACTCCTGGGGTCCTGGCCAAGGTCCTTTCTCTTCAGTGATCTCACTCTCACCTGTGGCCTCAGCCACCACCTTGGGGGCACAATAATTACAGCTTGGGAGAGGTGGTAGGAAGATTTGGGAGCAGAGAACTAGAAGGAAAATCAGGAGATAGTAAAATAATGATCGTTTCTAGTGGAAATTTTGAAAAATCAGGTAGCCACTGCATAAAATTCTAAACAGCAGATCAAGAAAATAGGAGCGACATCAAGAAAATGGGTCTTCTTGTTGGGAAAGTTGTATTGCCTTTACAGAACAAAGTCAGCTTGCAGTACACAGGGCTCACACCACATTGCAATGGGTGTAAGGGTAAAAGAGGGTATTGGGGAGTCGACAGGAAGTGGACCCAGTGTGTATAGATTAATGTGTAAATAAAAATGTGTTTATGTGTGCTCAGTCATGTCCAGCTCTTTGCTACCACATGGACTGTAGGTAGCCCGCCAAGCTCCCCTGTCCATGGGATTTCCCAGGCAAGAATACTGGAGAGGGTTGCCATTTCCTTCTCCAGGTAAACAAGAATGATAAGGTACAAAAAGAAGACTTGGGACAGAAGCTAAATCAGTTGTTTTCCAGCACGTATATCTTTAATAAAAAAAATATTGAATAAAACAGAAACTAAGGCTTCCCAGATGACTCAGTGGTAGAGAACCCACCTGCCAACACAAAGGACATAGGTTTGACCCCTGGGTTGGGAAGATTCCACATAGTGTAGGGCAACTAAGCCTGTGTGCCACAACTCTTGAGCCCAGGTGCCACAATTATGGAAGCTTGTGCACCCTAGAGCCTGTGCTCTGCAACAAGAGAAGCCACTGCAACCAGAAGCCCACACAGTGCAGCAAAGAGTAGCCTCCATTTGCCGCAACTGGAGAAGGTCTGCGCACAGCAATGAAAACCCAGAACAGCCAAATATAAATAAATACACAAAGCAAAAATGTTCACTGAAAACCACTTGAGGATAACAAGGCCATTTTCCTTCACTGGATTGGCTTTTAAAATGAAAAACTAGACACAATGTCTTCATATGTGTTTCCTCAATTTTTGTTTTTGGCATTTGTTTAGCATGAAAATGAAAGCTTTCCATTTATTAAACCTGACGAGTGATGGGTTTTAAAATTTAGCTACAGGTTATATTACATCACACATGGGCTCCTCTACCTTATATTAATATATATATGGACATCACAAAATATTCTCAAAGCTGTTCAGGTTAATTCAGTCCCACAAATATACACTGATTTTCTATTGAGAGGCAATTGTTATGCTAGGTATTGAGGATCCATATAGAAATAGCTCAGTCTCAAAAATACAACCCAGATAACCTGAGAAACTTAATATAAAGTCATACAAACCAAGATAATAGTAGGTTCAGTGAGCATGGGCAAGACTTAATCCAACCTGATGATTCAGGCATGAGGTCCCCTGAAGCAAGCCTTGAAGGAGAAATGAATACTAGCCAACAAAAGCAGAGAGAGGGCATGCAAGGCAGAAAGATTAGTATGAGAAAGCTATGGAAATATTCCAGAGCATGTTTACATGAATGGCATTATAAGCTGCAATCTGGTTTACTGAAGCATAATGTATAAATCATACAAGTGAAGGCCAAAGACAGAGATAAAAGCAAGTTTATAGAGAGCCCTGTATATCATGCCAAGGAACTGAACTTTATAAATTTATAAGGCACTAAACCATAGGTATAACACTGTCTGAGTTGTATTTTTATAAGATAATTTTGCTGCAATGAAAAGGAGGCAAGACTTGGAGAAAGGAGTTCAGTTCAGTTCAGTTGCTCAGTCGTGTGGGACTCTTTGTAACCCCATGAACTGAAGCACGCCAGGCCTCCCTGTCCATCACCAACTCCCGGAGTCCACCCAAACCCATGTCCGTTGAGTCGGTGATGCCATCCAACCATTTCATCCTCTGTCATCCCCTTCCCCTCCCACCTCCATTTTTCCCAGCATCAGGGTCTTTTCAAATGAGTCAGTTTTTCTCATCAGGTGGCCAAAGTATTGGAGTTTCAGCTTCAACATCAGTCCTTCCAATGAATGTTCAGGACTGATTTCCTTTAGGATGGATTGGTTGGATCTCCTTGCACTCTAAGGGACTCTCAAGAGTCTTCTCCAATACCACAGTTGAAAAGCATCAGTTCTTCAGTGCTCAGCTTTCTTTATAGTCCAACTCTCACATCCATACATGACTACTGAAAAAAACAAAACTTTGACAAGACGGACCTTTGTTGGCAAAGTAATGTCTCTGCTTTTTAACATGCTGTCTAGCTTGGTCATAGACAACTTAGAGTAAGCACCTTTTAATTTCATGGCTGCAGTTACCATCTGCAGTGATTTTGAAGCCCCCCAAATTAAAGTCTGACACTGTTTCCACTGTTTCCCCATCTATTTGCCATGGGACCAGATGCCATGATCTTAGTTTTCTGAATGTTGAGCTTTAAGCCAACTTTTTCACTCTCCTCTTTCACTTTCATCAAGAGGCTCTTTAGTTCTTCACTTTCTGCCGTAAGAGTGGTGTCATCTGCATAGGAGAGAAGAGGATAAAACCCAGGGTGAGATGACCAAGTCTTATAGAGATATATAATATACAAAGAGAGTATATAATAGAAATGGAAATTTAGGAGGGATTCCAAGATGAGTTCAAATGGGGAACTTCCCTGGTGGTCCAGGGGTTAAGAATCTACCTTGCAATGCAAGGGATGTGGACTTAATCTCTGATCAGGGAACTAAGATCCCATGTGCCACAGGGCAAGTAAGGGCTGTGTACCACAGTTTACTGAGCCTGAGCACTCTGGAGCCCGAATGATGCAACAAAGATCATCTCTGCACGCTGCAACTAAGACCCAAAATGTGCTAAGTTGCATCAGTCATGTCTGACTCTGCAGCCCTATGGACTGTAGCCCGCCAGGCTCCTTCATCCTGGGTTGCCATTTCCTCCTCCAAGGGATCTTTCCCACTCAGGGATTAAGCCTGAGTTTCTTGTGTCTTTTGCATTGGCAGCTGTGATCTTTACTATGAGCATCACCTGGGAAGCCTAACACAGACAAATAAAAAATTTTTTAAGAGACAGACTTGTTTTTTTTAAAAAGAGATAAGTTCAGATGGTAGGAGAAGTTAATAGTGTTGGGTGATGAATTAGGTGACTGGTGCATGTGTAAGTATTGGAGAAGGAAATGGCAACCCACTCCAGTGTTCTTGCCTGGAGAATCCCAGGGATGGGGAGCCTGGTGGGCTGCCGTCTAAGGGGTCGCACAGAATCAGACACGACTGAAGTGACTTAGCAGCATGTGTAAGTCTAGAACAGGAGACAAGATAAATTTGTATCTCTGCAATTTACATACCATTGTATTAAACAAAAAATTCCTTTAAATAACAGGAAAGATTAAGAATTTATAACTTCATTTAACAAAAAGTACAAGCCCTAAAAACAGATATTTAAAACAGAACTAAAAAGTTTCTAAACAGTAAAAAAAAAAAAAAAAATAGAATAACTCACAGATTTCTGGTGTTGATAACTTGGTATAACAGGCCACGAGTCCATAGAGTATAACAGGTAAAGGAATAAAAGTCTGGATAGAAAGAGCAGAGAGTGATGAGATTAATTTGGACCTGGGTGCCAGTGAAAGTTGCAAGTGGCCGTGTCTAGCAGGTCTTTGGATGGCCAAATATGAAACCCAGCTGAGAGGTCAAGGCTGAAGATACAAATATGGAATCACCATTTAAATATTACTTAAAATCATGAGACTCAGCGAGAACGCTCTGTTAATGTAGAAGAAAACTCATATGTATTTCACACTTACTGTTCATGTTGTCCTTTGAGTTTTTCTTCTTTCCTTTTAATGGGATTTTACCTGTTTGACCATGTGGTGGTCTAGGGGGAGTGCCAGCATATTGATTTAACCATAGAAATGGAAGCTCCTGAATAGGAACCCTGTCTGTCTGGGGTTTCTAATTTCCTGCTCTTGCCAGCTTACTGCTGACTTAGCCTTCTTTGAGCTATCTTCTTCAGAAGTAGCTATACCTTTCTGTGTTTCTTCTACAGTAAATGCTCTCATGCCACCTGCTAACAACATGTGCTCCAGGAAGGATGTTGGATTAGTTGTTTCCTCCAGCTGCTGTTATATAAACTTGGTGGTTTAAAGCAACATGAATTTATTATCTTTCAGTCCTGGAAAACAAAAATCGGAAATCGGAAATCGATTTAGGATAAAACCAACATGTTAGCAGCCTGGCATGAGTTCTGGAGCTTCTAGGAGAGAATCTTTAACTTTTCTTGCTTCTGTATCCCTTTGCACATGACCTCCTTACTCTGTCTTCAAAATGCATTTCTCCAACCTCTGCTTCCATCATCCCATCTGTTTCTTCTGCCTTTGACTTTCTTGTTTTCCTCTTGTAAGAGCTTTTTTGATTGTATTGTGCCCACTGAGGTAATCTGGGATAAACTTCCCATCTCAAAACCCTTTACCTAATCACATCTGCAAATTTCCATGTGAGATAACATTCATTGGCTCCAGGGATTAGGACGTGAACATCTTTCCAGGGCCACTATAATACAGCTACTATACTATCCTCGACAAGAAACGAACACAGCTGCTCACCCTGGCTTCCAGTAGTAGTTCTTATAATAGGTCCTTCAGATATTAAGGACTCTGCCTGTAATGGTTCGATCCTTGGGTGGAGAAGATTTCCTGAAGGAGGAAATAGCAACCCACTCCAGTATTCTTGCTTGGGAAATCCCATGGACAGGGGAGCCTGGAGGGCTACAGTCTATGGGGTCACAAAGAGTTAGACGCCACTGAATGACTAACACTTTCATGCTTCTATTAGGCTTCCCAGGTGGCTCAGTGGTAAAGAATCTGCCTGTCAAGCAGGAGACACAGGTTCAATCCCTGGGTTGGAAAGCTCCCCTGGAGAAGGAAATGGCAACCCACTCCAGTATTCTTGCCTGGGAAATCCCATAGATGCAGAGCCTGACAGGCTACAGTCCATGAGGTTGCAGAGTCAGACTTGTCTGGCAACTAAAACAACAACAACAATGAATGCTTATATTAATAAGGTAACTGGCCATACATGAAATATTAAATAGCATTCTTTAACTGAAACAAACTTTCAGTTTTACTTGTACAACATCATTGCTTATATCCAAATAACTAAGCATTACAGGGTAAATTTCACAGCCAGACAGTGTAACAGACATTGATCTTTTTTCAGCCTCAGCATCAAATTCTCTTCTTAAAAGAGGTCCCGTAAATTGTTTTGAGGAATTACTATCTCCAATCATATGTATTTTTGGAAACCCCAAAAATCCAGGTACCTGCCTTTCATTCTGGAAATCAAAGAACCAAATGTTTCCTACCTCTCTTTTGGTCCAGTCAAGGAGTTGGTGCCTGATCTAAGTTTGACTAGTCGAATGCTCTGCTCTGTGACTTGAATCTTGCTCCAGTAATGTGAGGTTCAAAATAGTAGTTGCATTTACTGACTGTAAACTGTGAGTTTCATTGACTGCAACACTAAACAAAAATGCTCTTTCTAACTTCCTAGAGCTACAGTATTGCCTCAAACACTGCCTGTTTCGAGACTGCAAAGTTTTCAATCTTTCCAATAAATACTTTTCAGTTTGCCAAGTTAGGTTTCTGTCACTTACAATCAGTAAGCCCTAATAATAGCAGGGTTATATAAACATTGTTGTTGCCTGGTTGAATCTACCATAAGAATTTTGTAGGAAAATTGATTTTCTGCTCAAGCAAATTTATTCACTAAAGTCACCTAATTTGATTTAGGGTCTGACAGTTATAATGGTCTTCTTACTTATGTGACCACATTAAAAATTCTATGGATTAAACATACTTACAAATCTGGGAATGCGTAGTTTGCTCTCTCTAGATTATGAAGGCTATTTTTCCTATGGCAGTATTTGGCCTTTTCGTGGCGTCTTGGTGATGGATAGGGAGGCCTGGTGTGCAGCATCCATGGGATTGCAGAGAGTCAGACACGACTGAGTGACTGAACTGAACTAAATGGAGTCTTCTTTGAAAAATAAATGCTCCTACATAGTAGGAATTGGCTGGCAATATCCTTTGGAGCTTTGTTAAAGCATTATAATCATGGTACTACTATTCTGAGGATTTACCTCCATTTCTTTGAGTGTTTAGTGGTTTAAAGATTTTTTTTCCCCTCTTTAATGGAAAATCACTCAGTGAAATTGCGGAAAAGTGATTATTTATCTGAGTCATATTTTTATGGAAACTGTTTTTCACTTCTCTGCATTTTTAGAAGTGTTTCATTTAAAAAGGATATTCTATTAATATTTATAATTAAATATCACACAAAGCAGATGCTAAATCTTATGCTATAAGTTTATGGGTACAATTACATAAAGAAGATTATATACTCTCTGGCATAATGTTCTCTTTGGAAGCCGTAGAACAAAGGACAGACCTTCTCCGTGAAGTTGCCCATTCTTTATTGAAGGAAACCGGAAGACGGTGATTAACCGCTATTTTAACTCTTATCATCCAGAACCTAGTACTTAAGTGGGTTGAGCTCGATAAACAACTGATTGACTCCATTCTCTCTTTGACCCAAATTTCACCTATTCACAGAATATTTATTTCTATTCTTACTTAGAAGCCTTACGGATGTTTTTTACTTTCAGAGCTCGTGGACTTGTGGTCCTCAGCCTGTGCGAATGGGCGTGGCTCCCAAATGCAGTTGAGATGGAGAGCTGAGCGTTTACTGAGGTCAGAGGACAGGAAGAAAAGGGATTCATTTCCCTATTATACTTGGTTTTCTCTAAATACCTAGAGAAACCGGTGGAATATATATTGTGTAATGGAATCCACAATACCCCCCTGCCGCCCCCAAGAGCCTTCGTTGTACAGATGGGGAAACTGAGGCTCTGAGGAATAACAGTTTGGAAGTAAGGGCATGGGGTGTGAGCAGTCGGTCCTGGTGAGTCTAGACTAGGTCCACAACCCGGGCTCCTCCCTGGCGATTGCGTTTTCAAAAATTCTACTAGGGACCCCGAGGATGGAGAGAAAAGGGCAAACCCTCTACCCGCCTACATGATATCCTGTGATAGAAAGTGTGGAGCGCTCCTCATAAGATTAGGGGACCAGAGGTGGCAGGTGAGGCGGGGCAGGTTCCATTCTCCGCGGATGCAGCGCCGGGGAACGCAC
>NW_011492730.1:193402-194276 GCF_000754665.1 Bison bison bison
TTTTCCCAGTCGCGCGGTCGCCGCTGCTCTTGCCAGTGGAGGGACTCCGGGCTCGGGCTCCCCGGACCGCTAGCCGGCTTTTCCTACCCCTTCCGCCACCTGGGGCGCACTTCTGCGACCCCCGGAGACCCGGGGCCCGGCGCGCCCCTCTCCGGGTGTGCGGTCCTCGCGGCTAACCGCCCCCCCCACGCCGCCCCCGGGCCGGGGCGCGGACGGATTTCTAATTGCGACAGGGTCCCAGAGGGGGAGGGGAGCTGAACGGCAGTCCCCAGCACGTCCACCGGCCGCTTTCCCGCCCCCGCCCCCAACCCCTTGCACCTTGCGGGGGAGGAGGGGGCTGCTCGCTGCAGGGCATTTCTCCACCGGCTCCCGAGTCGTAGGCGAAGCAAGTTGTTGCACTTGTTTTCTGGGTGACATTTTGGCTTTGGGAGTGGAGACAGCCCCCTCCCCTGTGTGAATGTGTGTGTGTGTGTGTGTGCGCGCGCGCTCAAGCAAGAAAGAGAAAGCCAGATAAGCAGAGACACAAAGAGAGACAGAGGCACACAGGGAGAGACAGAGATTCAGATAGACACTCGGAGAAGCGCGGTCCTAGGGCGCGATCGCTGGAGAGTCGCCCCCTGTCCGCAGCCGAGGCCGAGGCCAATTCCTGGCCAGTCGCGGCGTGGCGAGTGTTCAGGGAACTGAACGAGCCTGGATGAGCCGAGACCAGGCAGGGACCCCTCCTCCGGGCCCAGAGGGATAAAAATTGCGCTTTCCTGGAGGGGCCGCCGCAGCTGCGGGGGTTGGACCTCGGGGCTGGGGGGAGCGAAGATGGAAATTCAGCCCGCAGGGCTGAGATGCTGCGCGCCTCGCCTGGTGCGGTGGCCACGGGAGG
>NW_011492730.1:194410-194668 GCF_000754665.1 Bison bison bison
GGGGCGGCTCAGGTGCCCGCGACAGTGTCTGTGCCGGCGCTGTTCCCGCCCCGCGCTCCCCGGCTCTCCTCTCCTCCTGGTCAGGAGGCTGCGGAATTTTCTGTCGGCTAGGGGAGGGGGTTTGAGGCGGGGAGAAGGCCGGGACAGCCCCCCACACCCCCCCTGCCCCTCGCCACCGAGGGTGAGAGGTTATCTCCTCTCTGGACTCTAGCGAGACTGTCCCCTCCTGACACGGTGAGCTGGTTCCGTTCTTGAGAG
>NW_011492730.1:194768-205526 GCF_000754665.1 Bison bison bison
CCCCAGCATAACGCGTGAAGTTATGGAATTACAGGGATGAAAGGTGTATAATAAAAGTAACAATTGAAGATGGAGCTTTAGCTTTTATAGTGTTCGCAGATGGCTTTGTAAAGTGATGATGGATCAGTCTGGCTTTTAGTCAGACCCTGGAATGAGGAATGTTCAGAGCCAGGAAAGCAATGTTAGGATCAAATGCAAACATTTTGCAAATTGTTATCTTTAAAAAACAAACAGACAAACCAGGAAGGAGCTAACTGCCTTTTGTCTGTTATTTATAGTCGAATTTCGGCTTCAGGGAGCAACTTTCTATTGGCCTATGTAATTTTGCATGTATAGCGGCAATCTTTATCCCAACTTGAACGGAAATGACAGGAAGGCAAGAGATGTTACAAGTATCCTGATTTATCTAATGTCAAAGGATAAAGTTTTGCTTACAATTTAAAAAAGAAAATCCAAAGTCGTAAAGAAATATCGAATATCTTGCAAAACATAGGAAGTTTAAACGATTAGTTGACAAAAGCTACCCTTGGTTCAGAAAATTCATATTCTTGCATGTACCAGGAAAGTTCATACAAGTCTAGTATCAATGGCCTTGTTAATAATTTCCTTTGGATGTATTAGTTCAGTTTAAAGTTGCTGCAGTAAAGTCACTGCCTTGAAATATTCCTAGTTCTAGATCTAGAATTCCATGACTGTTAAAAAAAAAAAAATTACTTACTTAAGAGAAACTATTAGCTACTTTATATGAGAAGAGACTTGAGTGCCTTCAAATACAAGCTATTTCGAAAATTACATCTGTCTGTTTCCCTGTATATTTCTATCTAAGGCTAGTTTGCCAGATAAAATATTTGGTCTCAGAAATTATAGATGATATAAATACTGGCAAAATGAACTGGTAAACAGATTCTTTAAAAAATTATGGAGTCATTTTCTGACAACTTCAAATCACACACTAGCAATTGTGCTTTGAGGGGAATAATACTTGAGTATTCCTTGTGGGGAATTTTCTTGGTTTAGCATCTGTAATTTTTCCTTCAGTATAAACTTTGTTCCGCCAGGACTAAAACCTTGATATGAGTGATTATTGAAATCAAGACCACCTTCTCAAAATATCATGTGGCTCATACAGAGAAATAGACTAAACTGTCAGTTGTTCTACTTTCTAAGTTTCTCTAAGCTTAAGTATTTTATTGAATCAGATTTGGAAATACAACTTGCATGCTCTTTGATGTAAAGTCTGTTAGGTATGTATGCCTTTGTTCCACATAGCCATCTAGATTGATTAATTTTTAAGTATGAATTAAATATTGTGAAGAAGGGAAATGGGAGTTTTACTAAGTACTCCTTTAGAGCTTTGTAGCCTAGTAATAGTTCCTGCTACAACTCAATTGAGACAAGTAACAGATTCTTTGAATAGCAACTTCTGAAAACAGGGTTCAGCGTTCTGACTTTGATTTCATGTACTATTTCAGATTCCGAAAGAATAATAAAATGCCATCTAAATGTGTGTTTTCATAGTGAATTTTCTATGACGGAGTCAGATTCACATGATGGTGTCTTCTGGATTATTCCCACACATTGTTCTACCTTTAATCAGAGCAACTCTGCTCCATGCAGAAGAATCTGTCTCTTTTTAGGAGGCATTCCATTGGAAGACTGTCATGAAGATTTCATCTCTATAGAAACCATGCTTGCCTTTCCTGGGTTAATTTAAGGAAATGTAGTTGTAAGTTCTTTTGTTTCTTTTTCTCCTTTACCCAATTAAAGGAGCGTCTTTAAAGGACTTTGGAAAAATCAAAACCCTTGTCTCCAATCCTCGACTCCCACACTTACAGTCTATGCCTTACGTCTATGAGATGCTGTTTTCTTTGTACGTTTTTATTTTATAGAAACACAATCACAAGACCATTTTCTAGAATTCTAAAAATTTTGTGTTGCTGATACACTTGGAGGTTCAAAAGCACCCCATCGTGTTTTGTGTTGTCTCTTATTTCCAGAAGATTCTTCGGGTTTGTAATTCTTCATTTTCAAAGAAAGGAATAATTTCTTCTTTGACCTTCTTCCCTTTTTTTTTTTTTTTTTAATCACAGGGAATGTGTAGCCTGCTTCCTGTTACTGCCCAATGAAGGTGACTTTCACTGTGTGGTCTCTCAGGAATTGTCAAAGATGGGGTTTCTAGGAAGGTCTAAACTGTTCTTCTAGCACAGGGGAGGATTTAGAACTGTCAGTCTTCCACTTTATTAAACACCCACTGATAACTCATTGTTTGAAATACCAGCTACCAATTCCTTTTCTTCTAACACATACCTCTTTGGCTTATGCAAAATGTATATTTTCTATATATAATATACCATTGATGCATACAGCGTGTGTGTGTGTGTGTGTGTGTGTGTGTGTATACACTCAGTTGCTTCAGTGGTGTCTAGCTCTTTGTGACCCTATGGACCATAGCCTGCCAGGCTCCTCTGTCAATGGAATGCTCCAGGCAAGAATACTGGAGTGGGTTGCCACACCCTTCTCCAGGAGATCTTCCCAATCCAGGGATCAAACCCGTGTCTCTTTCGTCTCCTGCATTGGCAGGCAGATTCTTTACCACTGTACCACCTGGGAAGCCCTGATATCTATATATAGATAGATATATATATATGTGTCCAACTCTTTGCGACCCCATGGACTGCAGCACACCAGGCTTCCCTGTCCTTTACTACCTCCCAGAGTTTGCTCAAACTCATGTCACATTGAGTCGGTGATGCTACCCAACCATCTCGTCCTCTGTTGGCCCCTTTCTCCTCCTGCCCTATATAATTTGCTACTTCTTTTTTTCTTTTGGTAACCCTGAAAAGGAAAACATGTGGTGGAGGACAGAAAAAAAATGGATTTTGGTTATAAGGTGGTTAAACATGGTGAATGGCTTTTCTTTGAGGACTTTTCTTCCCCTCTGAGATTGTGCAGAGGTTGCTGTTGCATATGAAATACTGCTGGTGTACCAATGAAAAGCTGGAGATATTCTCTGCTTCTACTGACCTAAGGTTTTTCCTGGATAGTGTTTATTATTTTCTCCTTCCTGCGGGAAGTAGTGTACTGAGTAACGAGCGACAGCCCACTTGGGGGCCCAGCTTGCACCCAGGACGCAGGAAGCCCTCTGGATTATGTAGCCACAGATTTTTGGCTCAGATTCTTGGGCCTTTTTTCCTCTTGAGCAGTGTGTAGTGGGGTCATCATTGTCCTGTTTGGGGTTGCTGTGAACTAGGTGTCGCTGCCCTGGATCTCCTGTGAAGATGCACACCATCCCTTCTCCTGGGATTTGCCCGACACTGAACTATTCATTTTCACATTCATGTATCATAGTTTGCTCCTCTGTCATCATGGACAATTTCTATATCTTCTCCCAACATTTCTTGTCGAATTTGTAAGCAGCAGCCTAAAAAGCAAGTGTGAAGAGTATGGTTTGGCAGTGTATGAGCTGCCCGATCCCACGTGGATATCCTTGCATTCAGCAGAGCCGTGGTCTCATTGGAGTCATGGATGAGCAATTAGGAGAGAAGGATTCGTGCTGAGACCTGACTGTCTCTCCACTCCTGCACCCCCATCTGCACCGGAAGGGCTCAGGGGCATTTCAGTGGCTCCATCAGGCAGCTTGTGGGAAGGTCTCTCCCTCTCTGGGCACATTTCCAGCTCTGCCGCTTCATTTTACTCCCTGACACGGTTTTAGCTAATTTGAAAACATCTGCTAGAGTAACTTCCCTTTTAATTCTACTACTGGAGAATGTTTATGCATATCTGATAGGAGGACTGGCATTAACCCTCACTCTAATCTGCAGATTACAACCCCTGCCTTGGGCATCCTTGCTTTTTGGGTTTTAATTTCAGTGGAAACTCAGTGTGATGTCTATTTCTGGACTAGAAATTTCCCTGGTAGATGTTGCAGAGATTTCCTTGCAAAACATATGCTGCCATTGGAGGGGAAGATGGCATTTGATCTTGTCTCAGACTTTGCAAACAGCTCTTTGATATGATTCATCAGACTACTCTAGCAAGAAGGCAGGGCACAGTCACTCTGCTCAAAGCTCTTTTCACAGACATTGAGGCAGAAGCCAAGTCACCTTTTCAGTGTTTCAAACTGGGATGAGCTTTCCCATTTGGAGCTGGGAAGCGACAGTAAGGCAACCCTGAAGCATTGATGCATTTAGAAGTTTTCTGTGTGAACTCCCTGGAACGTGTTTCTTACCATTATTTCCTTTCCCTAGACTTCAGCTGAGAAGTCATTGAATCGATGAAGCCCTCCAGTTGCAGGCAATTTCAGTGCTTGATACTTTTTATCATGGTCCTTTTATAGTAAATAATGATGCCTTGTCTTTTGTGATTATCTGATCGACTATCTTCCTCACTGAGCTGTGCATTTTATGAGATCCAAGACAAGAATTGCCCATTCATGAAATATCACTGATGCCTAGCACAGCACCTTGGAACTTAGTAAGTGGTCCGTAGACATTGGTTGAGTGAATAAATGAATGAATAAAGAGTGCATGTAAGTCTGTATTCCAATGGTATAAGGACCGTAGCTCCAAGGATAGTATTACATGACTTTTGTATGGCCCTCCATGCAATCTCAAACTCTGCATTCTTTGGTCCTAAGTTTACTATGATTATGTGTTCTGGTCACCAAAGGGAGTTTCTGAAATAAGATAAAGGTTAGAAAGACAAAGCAATACAAAACAACTCCTGCTCCCCACCCTACCCGCAAAAACAAACAAACAAAAAAAAACAACCCTCCTCTCCTCCTCCTTTATCCTCCTTCTTACTCGAAACAAAACATTTGAATAGCTTAACCACCCCAGTGCCTGTATTGAATTCCACCCCTGCCCTTTGATCCTAAGCACAAGCTCTTTCCCCCCCCTTACCCCACAGGATCGAACATTCCTTCTTATATCTCCACTAAGTCAGATGCATATATATATTCCATTTTTCAATTGATGTGCTTGTCAATCTCTGTGAGACCTTAAGATCAAGGGATAACAGGGCTAGCAGAGGGCTTGCCAGTGGAAGGGATGCAAATGTTCATTGAGGATTGAAAAGTTGAATCAGATCACAGGGATGAGAGGTAGGAAGTGGGAGGGGGGAGAAGTGGTTACAACTGACTTTCTTGCTGATATCTGTAGAGGGAGTTACTTAGTACCTATGGGAGGAGGGTTCTTGATCACAGGGGAGGTTGAAATCTACCCTTTTAAATTGTATGTGTTCACAGCCTTCTCGGTATTTTCATGATTTGTAGTAGTTTCTGGCCAGGTATGTAGTATATTTGATCTACACCTAAAGGTATTGGAATGATGGAGGGTGTGGACCCACAGCACAGATATGCTAATCGGCTCTTGGTAACCTGCTTTAGATGTTACACCACTGTTTAGCCTTAAAGATCTGTGAAGACATGTAAGACTCAGCAGGGACATGACCCATGGTTTTATAATATGCATCATCATTTTCCTAGATTTGCATTTACTTGATCGATAATTTAAAATATTTCTGCTTTGATGCTAAGGATCCCAAGAGATTTAGATGATCGATGGCAGATGTAGGATGTGGCCTTTCTAAGGACAGGCAAACAAGCAAATGAAATTCTAAGATCTTCCTTGTATTCATGAGGATGGAGACTGTCGAAGTGCAAAATACAGTTCAAATCCTTGGGCAGCTGAAAATCGAACCCAAAGGAGTGGGATTGTTTTAGAATGCTTCCTAAAGAGGAAGGTCTTAAGCTGGACATTCCTAGATGGTAGGAGTTAAGTAGGAGGAAGGGATGAGGCAAAACTGTGACAAAGACTTGGAGATGCAAGCCAACTTGGCAGATCGCTGGCTCAGGGAGATGGTCTGCTACGCCAGCTTCTCTAGTGTCTTTTTCTGAGACCTGGAGGTGAATTTGATTGAAAAGAATAGAGATGCACTCTGTAGGGTGTTACTGACTATACAGGAATGTTTAGAGTTGATAGGAGCACTGAAGGACTCTGTATAGACAGTGACATGAAAAAGTGGCCTCTGGGATGGATGGAAATAGATCAGTTTGCCACCAGATTGGGACAGAGGGATGTGTTAGGGGGCTGTTGTGCTAATTCAGGCATAAATGATGAGCCCCAGATCTAGGGAAGTCAGAAAGGAAGAAAAGAAGGTGTGAAAAATTTGAAAGTTTTCAAGTGATATTTGACTCTCTTCTTTCTCTGTTGCTATATATCTGTGCCTCAAACTACTGTTCAGTTCTTTATTATTAATTGAGAATTATTGTGAAATGTTTCAGCAACAACAAAAAATTAAGTATTACAATAAACACTGATATACCCAATCACTGCAGACACTGCTGATACTCTCAGAGTCTCTCCAAGCCTGTCTCCTCTCAATGGTACCCTGTACACTGAATTCTGTGTTTATCATTGCCACGCATTTCCTCATGCTTTCCTAGGTATGTGTGTACCTACAAGTACAGTCTTGTTTTGCTGTTGTAAAACTCTGCATAGAAACACCATGCTCTTTGTGGCTTTGTGGTCTTTACTCAACTTTAATTGATTAGTATTTTGTAGATATGTGTGCATATCTGCACGCTAAGTCACTTCAGTCAGTGCCAACTCTTTGCAACCCTATGGGTGGTAGCCCACTGGGCTCCTCTGTCCCTGGGATTTCGCAGGCAAGAATACTGGAGTGGGTTGCCATGTCCTCCTCCAGGGGATCTTCTCCACCCAGGGATCTAACCCATGTCTCTTGTGTCTCCTGCATGGGCAGATGGATTCTTTACTACTAGGGCCACTTCAGAAGCCTACTGATATGGGTAGGTATTACTTATTTTTTTTTTTTTTTTTTTTTAATTTTCTGTAATTTCATTCTACAAATGAAAGGAAGCTCGTTTCAATGGGCTTCTCCCAACTAGTGGCTTGTCTTTTCATTTTTAGAATGTGTTTGGGAGAAAAGATTCTTTTAAAAATTTAAATGATATTGACGATTGATTCTTCTCTTTATTTTGTGGATACCTTGTTTAAGAAATCTTTTTGGCAATTCTAGGTGCTAAAGGTGTCACCCTTTTGTATCTCATAGACTATTAAAGTTTTATTTTCACATTTAATTTTCTTTTTTTTTAAATTTTATTTTATTTAACTTTACAATATTGTATTGGTTTTGCCATATATCAAAATGAATCTGCCAGAGGTATACACATGTTCCCCATCCTGAACCCTCCTCCTCCTCCCTCCCCATAGCATCCTTCTGGGTCGTCCCAGTGCACTATTTTTACATTTAATTTTCAAGACTTTCTTATCAAAGATTATTGTATAAGGGCCTTAATCACTTTTCAAATTTGGGCACAGCATGTAACATCTCTTGGTCTGACTTTCTCCCTCATGAAGTTAGACTTTGAGGCAGGTGTACTGTGTGACTTCTGCTCCTGGTCCTCTGCTTCAAGACTTCCTCATGTTCTGTTGGGAGTGCTCAGAAGTCTCCTAATGGAACTTCTTGCTTAAAGGATCTCCTTCTTCTGATTCAGCTTGCGTATAGATTTACTTTTCTAAAGACCTATCGAAGTCATTGTGAGACTCCTCCAATTCTGACCTTGAGAACTTGAGAGCAGCAATCATGACCTGAATCTCCCATCAGAGCCCAGAGCTGGATCATGGGTGGTTGGTCCTCAGATATGTGAGTGGGACAAATCCACGAAAGCACATCTGGCTCCCTTCATGGCTCAGCTCCATTTCTTTTTCTTCATATTTTTATTTAAATGTAGTTGATTTTTTTTTAATTACAATATGTGTGCTCAGTCATGTCCAACTGTTTGCCACCCCAGGAACTGTAGCCTGCCGGGCTCTTCTGTCCATGGAATTTTCCAGGCAAGAATACTGGAGTAGGTTGCTATTTCTTATGCCAGGGGATCTTCCTGACCCAAGGATCGAACCCACATCTCTTGCATCTCCTGCATTGGTAGTTGGGTTCTTTACCACTGTGCTACCTGGGAAGCCCAAAATTGATTTATAGTATGTTAATTTCAGGTGTACAGCAAAATGATTCAGTTATATATGTATGTATATATATTATTTTATAGATTCTTTTCTATTATAGGTTATTATAAGATACTGAGTATAGTTCCCTGTCCTTGTTTATATGCTTTATATATAGTAGTGTGTATATGTTAATCCCAAACTCCTAATTTACCCACCCTCCCCCCTCCCCCCAACATTTCTACGTTAGTCCCTTACATCAAACCTCTCCTCTACCACGACCACCCCTGCTTGTCAGGACTGTGCTATTCCGGCCCCTCTCTCCTCTTCCTTTGTTTCACTTTCCTTTCTGTATTTAAGTTCTGTTCAGTTCACAGAATCAGCAGTAGCCCGTTCTCTAGAGCTGGGACAAGAGGACTCTGGGATCGTCTCTTTGCTTCGTGTTCTTCTGTACAGTTTGAGGGTTCTACCATGAGCAAGACTTTCTTGTAAAACCATGATTTCAAAGTTTCCTCTATCCTTCAAGGCCCAGGCTAATCTTACCTCTCATGAAGTCTTTTATGACTACTCTAGCCCAGGGTAAACTCTCCTTTGAGTTCCAGTTGCATTTTTCTGGATCATTTACTTTATGATTTACATTTTAAACATTTTATGTGAATATGCCTAGATTTGAAGCTCTTTCAAGTAGTGAATTGGCTTCTGAGCTTTTGTCTCTCTCTTGGGCCTAAACCCAGGAGCCAGCAGAGTAGTGGTGGTGTTGATTTCTTTTTTTTTTTTTTAGGGTAGCAGCTGCTTTCTTGATGATTGTGATTAGTTATTGGAGATGTCCTGGGCTGAGTGGAGATTTGCAGTTTAAAGACACTGAAAATAGTGATGTTACTGGAATATGTAAGGATTTGGGATAGGAGGCTAAATTATAGTAACACAGATTTCAACTCTGTTTTGATTATGTTGATTTTTCAGATGACATGACCCATCAGCAACTTGGAGAACATTAAAGCTGAGTTTTATGAAATGTAAAGATTTGAGGTATCGATTAGGGTGTTCTCTGCTGGAAGGAGATCATTAGATTCAGGTTAGGGACAGCTGTGTCTGTGTTCCAGGTGGGAATCTTACCCTCATCCCCGTAATCCTGATTCCACTATTCTGATATTTACCTAAGTAGATGACTTTGGGCAAGTTAATTAATTTCTCGGAGTTCAGCTTCCCCATCTGAATAAGGAGGATACTTAAACTTACATATCAGAGTTTTCGAAAGGATTCAGTGAGCCAACCTTTGTAAAGTATCTAGTTCAGTGGTGGGCAATGAATAAATGCTGTTATTGTTGTTGTTTAGTCACTAAGTCATGGTCAACTCTTCTTTTACCCCATGGACTGTAGCCTCATAGGCTGGATTTACAAAGAAAGAGGCCCACAGCCCCTATAACTCAGCCGTGTCTGACATGGTACCATAGGATGTGAAGAGATGACAACAGAAATCAAAGGCATGTCTTTCTCCCCAAGGAAGATTTAATTGTGAAACTAAGTGTCTAAGGAGAAGGCGATGGCACCCAACTCCAGTACTCTTGCCTGGAGAATCCCACGGACGGAGGAGCCTGGTGGGCTGCAGTCCATGGGGTCGCTAGGAGTCGGACACGACTGAGCGACTTCCTTTTCACTTTTCACTTTCATGCATTGGAGAAGGAAATGGCAACCCACTCCAGTGTTCTTGCCTGGAGAATCCCAGGGACGGGGGAGCCTGGTGGGCTGCCGTCTATGACGTCACACAGAGTCTGACACGACTGAAGTGACTTAGAAAAAGTATCTAAAGCAACATTTAAAGTGTACATTTTAATTTACTCTGGTCAGAATGCATATTTGTGCAGGCAAGATGGGATATGGAAGAAATTAAGAGGCAGTTATGCTTGATTCTTATGGGAGAGCATCTCCTAATGGACACAGTGAACCCTGGTTCATTGTAGTTTGGCAGGTGGAGTACTCATCTTCTGATCACATCCACCTTCTTCTCCTGTGTGGGGCTTATCTTCTGCTTCTGAGTCGTGTGTCTTCCTTCTCAGGTCACAGCTCCTCCCTGAGAAAGGGCTCAGCAGATGAAAACCAATACTAAATAGAATGGAAGTTTACTGATTGATTAGATGGGGAAATTTTGTTTTCTTCTCATTAAGGGAAATGTTTCGTGGCAGTTCCATCTGGATTATTTGAGTTTTGCAGAATTTTTATCTGTTACAGCAGTATGGTATTTCTTATCTTTGTGATTTAGGTTTAAAACCCCATAGTTGTTGCTGTTGTTTAGATGCTAAGTCATGTCTGACTCTTTGTGACTCTGTGGATTGCCAGGCTTCTCTGTCCAAGGGATTTCCCAGGCAAGAATACTGGAGTGGATTGCCATTTCCTTCACCAGGAGATCTTCCTGACCCAGGGATCACTCTGCATTGTAGGCAGATTCTTTACCACTGAACCACCAGGGAAGCCCAAGCCCCATAGACCCAAATGCAAAATTCTTTTTCTCATGTCCTTAATTCTTTCACGGATTCCTCTTCAGTAGAAATGTTGACACACATAAATTGGCTTGATATGTTCCAAAGGGAGATGATAAACTCACATTAAATGCAATTAAAATATTGGCAATACTATTATAAATTACCAAGAGGTTATAATCTATCAGTTCAGTTCAGTTCAGTCGCTCAGTCATGTCTGACTCTTTGCAACCCCATGAATCGCAGCACACCAGGCCTCCCTGTCCATCACCAACTCCCGGAGTTCACCCAGACTCACGTCCATCGAGTCAGTCATG
>NW_011492730.1:205658-227963 GCF_000754665.1 Bison bison bison
TGCCATGATCTTCGTTTTCTGAATGTTGAGCTTTAAGCCAACTGTTTCACTCTCCACTTTCACTTTCATCAAGAGGCTTTTTAGTTCCTCTTCACTTTCTGCCATAAGGGTGGTGTCATCTGCATATGTGAGGTGATTGATATTTCTCCTGGCAACCTTGATTCCAGCTTGTGCTTCTTCCAGCCCAGCGTTTGTCATGATGTACTCTGCATATAAGTTAAATAAGCAGCGTGACAATATACAGCCTTGATGTACTCCTTTTCCTATTTGGAACCAGTCTGTTGTTCCATGTCCAGTTCTAACTCTTGCTTCCTGACCTGCATACAGATTTCTCAAGAGGCAGGTGAGGTGGTCTGCTATTCCCATCTCTTTCAGAATTTTCCACAGTTTATTGTGATCCACACAGTCAAAGGCTTTGGCATAGTCAATAAAGCAGAAATAGATGTTTTTCTGGAACTCTCTTGCTTTTCGATGATCCAGCCGATGTTGGCAATTTGATCTCTGGTTCCTCCGCCTTTTCTAAAACCAGCTTGAACATCAGGAAGTTCACGGTTCACATATTGCTGAAGCCTGGCTTGGAGAATTTTGAGCATTACTTTACTAGCGTGTGAGGTGACTGCAATTGTGCGGTAGTTTGAGCATTCTTTGGCATTGCCTTTCTTTGGGATTGGAATGAAAACTGACCTTTTCCTGTCCTGTGGCCACTGCTGAGTTTTCCAAATTTGCTGGCATATTGAGTACAGCACTTTCACAGCGTCATCCTTCAGGATTTGAAATAGCTCAACTGGAATTCCATCACTTCCACTAGCTTTGTCCGTAGTGATGCTTTCTAAGGCCCACTTGACTTCACATTCCTGGATGTCTGGCTCTAGGTCAGTGATCACATCATCGTGATTATCTGGGTCGTGAAGATCTTTTTTGAACAGTTCCTCTGTGTATTCTTGCCACCTCTTCTTAATATCTTCTGCTTCTGTCCATACCATTTCTGTCCTTTATCGAGCCCATCTTTGCATGAAATGTTCCCTTGGTATCTCAAATTTTCTTGAAGAGATCTCTAGTCTTTCCCATTGTGTTGTTTTCCTCTATTTCTTTGCATTGATCACTGAGGAAGACTTTCTTATCTCTTCTTGCTATTCTTTGGAACTCTGCATTCAGATGCTTCTATCTTTCCTTTTCTCCTTTGCTTTTTGCTTCTGTTCTTTTCACAGCTATTTGTAAGGCCTATAGGTATGCTTATAAACTGATTAATTTTGGACACCCGAAAGAATTTCCTATAGAAATTATGTATCTGATAGTAGCTAAAGTTATAGAGTCTTTTTTTTTTTTCATTTTCTACAAGCAAACTAGTATTACTATGATGAGAACCATAGCTATCTAAAATTCAGGACCGTATATCTATGGGAAAAAAAAGGAATTCTAAGTTATGACCATTCCACTCGTTTGGCCACAGATTTAGAAACACTTTGGCTCTGCCAAGGGTCAGCTACTGGACCATACCCAGACGGCCACTGCTGCCAGCACAGTGATATGGTTTCCTCTTGATCCAGGATCAGAATTAGTGAGGGGATGAGGGAACCAAGAGTCTTACTGATGGGCACTAATAATTAAACAGCTTTATTTATATAAACCACTGCTCTTTATTTGAATACTTGAATGAAAGAAGAAAAGTCTAGTATGACTCTACATTGCCCTACATTGAGAACCAAGATGTGTGTAGATGATTTGTAAGTCAGATGTCAGTAAGTTAGGAGTGATAGGTGGAAATATATTCCTTTGTACCTAAGTCATCATCCCCCAATTTTTTCCCTATGCATTTCAGATCCTGAAGATTCCCACGGTTGAATAATGGGAATTACTGATTCATTCATTTATTCAACTAACAACAGTTTTTATATAAAGCTGGATTTTTCACTGCTCTTACCAGGTTTTTAAAACTATTTGCTTATTTATTCATTTTTGCCTTTATCAGGTCTTAGTTGTGACACTCATTGGGGTGCACAAGCTTCTCTCTAGTTGTGGCACATGGGCTCCAGAGTGCGTGTGCTCAATGGTTGTAGCGAGCAGGCTTAGTTGCTCTGAGGCATGTGGGATCTTAGTTCCCTGACCAGGGTTCGAACCTGTATCCTCTGCACTGAAAGATGGATTCTTAACCACTGGGCCACCAGCGAAGTCCCCTCAACCAACAACAATTTACTGAATAATTAGAACACGCCAGGCACAATTCTGGGTACTTTGAATTCAGTCTCAAGCAACAGCCAGAACAGAAGACGAAAGGCGTGCCCTGTGAAGTTTACGCTAGAGTGCAAAGAAACAGCGAACAATAAACAGACTTCTTTTCACATGTTAGAAGGAATAACAGCTATTAAAAAAAAAATAGAACCAGATGAGCAGGATTGTTGAAGTACTGTTCTTTGATAGATTTCCAGTATAGAAGGAAATAAGTTTTTTTTTTTTAACACATTAAAAAAAAGTCAGACCTTCTCTTGAAAGGTTCTAGCTTTGGGATTTGACAAGGCTCTTGGAGAGGTGTTTGGTGATGTTCACCGCTGTGTCCTTCTTTTATCCTTTCTGTCTGAACAGCAGTCTGTGTACTTTTCAGCTATAGTATCTACCATATTGCATTGTAGCTGCCTGTGGTTTTTAATCTCCTGCTAGATCATGAACTATAACAACATAGGGCATGCTCCTTAAAAAATATCCCTGTAATAATACTGCTAGTAATAATCATAGTTATTATATATCTTACTGAATGCTTATTATGTGCTAAGCATATTATGCCACCCCTATGCAGAAAGTGATATCATGCTTTAGAGAATATATACTTAGACCACAGAAGTATCATGGGTAGGGCTGACACTGGATCAAGTTCTGTTAGCACCAGCCTCTGTACCCCTTCCTGGTGCCTAATGCAGTGCCTGGCATTTGGTTACTATTGAAGAAATACAGAGTGAAATCAAAAAAGTGACAGTATTGTGAAACTGACAAATGTGCCTCAGAAGTGTCTCCAGCTGCCTGCAGAATCTACACCCTCTTGTTTTAAATTGTTTCACTTGATGTCCTAGCTGGTGCAGCAGGTGGTTATTTGGAAATTCTTTTTTTTTTAACCTTTAATATTTTTATTTTTTAAATGGAGGATAATTGCTTTACAATGTTGTATTGGTTTCTGTTGTACAACAACATGAATCAGTCATAACTGTACATAATATCCCCTCCCTCTTGAGACTTCCCTTCCACCCCTCACCCCATCCAACCCCCCTCGATCATCACAGAGCACCCAGCTGGGCTTCCTGTGCTACACAGGAGCTTCCCACTAGCTGTCTGTTTCATACATGATAGTGTATACATGTCAGTGCTACTTTCTCAATTTGTCCCACCCCCTCCTTCCCCCACTGTGCCCACATGTCCGTTCTCTTTGTCTGCATCTCCACTCCTTGCCTGCGGGTGGGTTTATCAGTACCATTTTTCTAGATTCCATATCTATCTGTTGATACACGATAGCTGTTTTTCCATTTCTGACTTACTTTACTCCACATAACAGGCTTCATGAAGTGCCTCTCGTTTTATTTTTCTTGAATTCCTTCCTCTTGTTTCCACTCATCTCATTTGCAGAGTATGAAATAGGAATAGAATTACTTCTGCTAAAATCCTAACCCTCTAGTCTGAAGGTGAGGCTTTTTGTTCTGCCATGTCTGTTATATGAAGGTATCTCCACGGATCCTTTTTCTGAGTTTTGCCTCGATGGGTTCTTCCAGGATGCAGACATTTCAATGGCACCAGAAACCAAGGGCATCAAAACGTTGTGTTTGGCTCACCTTCCGCTTTGGCTCACCACCTGCTTTTTTCCTTGTCAGGGAAATTTGTGTGACAGAGGTGAGTCTCTGCGGAGCCCTCCAAGGGTGGGGCCATCTGTGCTTGCTCGGAAGAAAGTCAGTCTTTTCTTTCCAGGAAGGGATCTGTCAGCAGCAGGAGAGACTTTAGCTTCTGCTTCCCATTGAGTAATCTGTTTGGAAAGGACATTCAGAACATCCCTCCAAAAGGAAGCAGCTCACACACAGGTGACGCCAGCAGGCAGTGCAGAATTTAGGGAACACAGTGAATGAGCCTGACACGCCTTTGGCAAGGTTCAAATAAGGACTTTAATGGAAAATGGGGGAAAAAAAGATGTTAGATTATCCTCCTGTGAAGTCCCAGCAGGATAGAACTCACTGCCTCTTGGGATTCTTTGTGGTTGAGCCTGATAGAATTAAACACTTCAATATATTTAAACAGACATTGGTAAATCCACACCACTGTATCCTCACCTCAAGAGCAAGGTAATTCAAGTGGCATACAAACTGCTACAAGGCTGCTGTAGTTTCTTTTTTACTTTAATGTTTTAAGGAAAAGACAAGCCGATTATATAAGCACCTCTACCTCAAATAAATGAATACTGGTATGGGATGTTTGGCTCATGTAAATCATCAGAAGTTGAAATGAAGATGGATATACGTCAAACTGTAGAAGAGTGAGCACCCTTTATAAAGCTGCTGCTGGCATAATGTCAAAACAAATGCCTTTTAAAAGTGCAGTGTCTTTGCTCTTTCTTCCCATGTTTCTATGTGGATTATTTCTAATGCTTTTGTTTGGAGTTGCTTTACAGTCCTTATTGCATGAAATAAATTTTAGTGTTGAATTGACTAGGGTGTAAACTTCGTGGAAGTTCTAGACAGGTATTAGTAAAGGCAATGTATGAATAGTAATGCATTAAGTTTTTGAAGACAGGAAATATATGGCCAAAGGCTTAACCATTTTTCAGTCTACAAGTGTCCTACAGGGAGCCTGAAATTCATTTTTTCAATATTAGACATATTCTTGAAATTAACTTGTCTCCACACGTATGGAGTGTGCATGAGTCAAAACATTTCATTAGAGATTGTATCATTGAAATTGAGTCACCCCATCACACAGTCATATGTTTAGGTATAATAATGGAAGGATAATTAATATTTTCTAAGATATTTTGTTCAATCTGCCTGGGATTTTTCTCCCTCCGTCCTCCCACCTCCTTTTCATGACTGTTTTGTTTTGTTCTCATTAATGCCACTCTTTCCCACCATTTGCCCAGTAGTTCAATCTGTCACCATATTCTCTTCTCAGAAGCCTAGTTGGCATAGAGGTTCTTAATAAATATTTGTCAAAGATTGCTTCTTAATAAATATTTATCCAAAGAATGAATGTGAATGACGTCCTCAATGACTTAAAACTTTTTTATAATAACTGGACGTCTTTGAACCATTATTATTTTTTAAAATAATTATTTACTTTTATTTGTTTGGCTGCACCAGGTCTTAGGTGTGGCATGTGGGATCTAGTTCCCTAACCAGGGATTGAACCCAGGTCCCCTGCATTGGGAGCATGGAGTCTCAGCCATTAGGCCACCAGGAAGGTCCCATTATTTACTTCACATACACCCTGAATAGAAATTAATAAACAAAATCAAGATCGTACAGCATGATTTATTCCCATGCATGCTGAGTCGCTTCAGTCATGTCTGACTCTGTGACCTATAATGCAGTTCTCCAGGCTCCTCTGTCCATGGGACTCTCCAGGCAAGAATACTGGAGTGGGTTGCCATGCATTCCTCCAGGGGATCTTCTCAACCCAGGGATCAAACCCACGTCTTTATGTCTCCTGCATTGGCAGGCGGGTTCTTTACCACTGGAACCACCTGGGAAGCCTAGAGGCCCACGAGGGCTGTTGTATTTACAGTGGCTAGAACAACGTCTAGTGTATTTTCAAAGCTCAGATTAACAAATGGATCTGAGAATTTTTGTGCATTACACCATCAGTCTATGTACCCATTTCCTTTTAACCTCTTCAGAAACAAAGTGTTCCTAGTGGAACTTAATTTTAGAAGTTTGGGTTTGGTACTTGAATTTTTTAAGCTATTTGAACACTTTTTTTGGTTAACAGTTGACTTGAATTAGGTCAAAATGTTGTTCCCAAGAGGAAATCTAAATTAGGTATAATCAAACTCTGCTAGAATGGAAACTGTTTCTAGAGAGCTTTAATCCATTTCTGGTGCTTTATTACAGATGAATAGATTGAGGTCTAGAGAAGTTAAATGATGTAACCACTGTACATGTAACCAGTCATCCAACTGGTAAATTTTGAAACCAAAATTACGAGATGGCTTCTAATACACAGTCAGTGTTACTTCCATTGTATAAGGCTGCATGCCACTTTAATTTTCAAATCAGATCTTAGCTGTAACTGTAGGAGAAAAAAAAAATTGCCATCTAGGTCTGTTAAATTCCCAGAGAGAAATTTAAATCCTCAGGTGACAGAACTCAGGAGCTGCAGAGGAAATTGACACTGTGTCTAGTTAAATAAGTTAGTGTTTAGAAAAGACACATGTGGACATTGATTAAGTGCTTGTGGGCTTGCTTTCAGGAAATAAATTCAGGTAGACTGGACATTGCCTAAGATAGAAGGCTTGAAGATTTATACAGTTAAAAGAATGGTCTCTAGAAAATCCCCAAGAGGTGGTTACCTAGGGCATGTATTTTCAGATCGAAAGAAGAAGATCCTTAGAGAGTTTTAAGTGACATGTCCAAGGTCACAAAACAGTGAATGACTCCTTCAGAAGCAGAAACCAGAACTCTTAATTTGAGAGAAGTGAATATTGGTTTTCAGTTGTAAAATGCATTGCCTTGAAGGGAATCCTTGGGTTTAAGGTGATGCATTTAAAAAATTAATTTATTTATTTTAATTGGAGATTAATTACTTTACAATATTGTGGTGGTTTTTGCCATACATTGACATGAACCAGCCACTTTAAACATATTTTAATTGTTAAATGTTTATTTATGATATGAAACTTAGCTCAACATATCCCATAAACATGACATACATCTGCTTCCAGGTAGAACCTCATCAGTTCAGTTCAGTTCAGCCGCTCGGTCATGTCTGACTCTTTGCGACCCCATGGACTGTAGCACACCAGGCCTCCCCTGTCCATCGCCATCTCCAGGAGTTTACTCAAACTCATGTCCATTGAGTTGGTGATGCCATCCACCATCTCATCCTCTGTTGTTCCCTTCTCCTCCTGCCTTCAATCTTTCCCAGCATCATGGTCTTTTCAAATGAGACAGTTCTTCCCATCAGGTGGCCAAAGTATTGGACTTTCAGCTTCAGTATCAGTCCTTCCAATGAATACTCAGGACTGATTTCCTTCAGTATGGACTGGTTGGATCTCTTTGCAGTCCAAGGGACTCTCAAGCGTTTTCTCCAACCCCATGGTTCAAAAGCACCAATTCTTCGCCGCTCGGCTTTCTTTATAGTCCAGCTCTGATATCCATACATGACTACTGGAAAAACCATAGCTTGGACTAGATGGACATTTGTTGGTAAAGTAATGTCTCTGCTTTTGAATATGCTGTCTAGGTTGGTTATAACTTTTCTTCCAAGGAGCAAGCGTCTTTTCATTTCACGGCTGCAGTCACCATCTGCAGTGATTTTGGAGCTCATCACCAGCTACAAAATGCTTCCGGTGCTCTTGGTTTCCGACCTTCAGTCCCCATCATCCATCCTCCACAGTGAGCTACTCTCTGGAGCTTTCCTTCCTGCCATTCTCTCTCTGTTCTCTATTCTTTGACCATTATATGAATGATTCCTAAAAATCTATTTTTTAAAAATTTTGCTTGCTTTTGTACTTGATGAAAATGACAGCAGAATGTTTGTATTCTTCTGTACCTTGCTTGTTTCATTGAACAGTATGCTTTTGTTGTTGTTAATTCAGATTTTATTAGGTTCATTCCTTGTGTATACATTTTGTTTTGGTTTGTTGGCAGAATGACTGGTATATTAAATAAGCAGAACTCAGAGCATGATCTAAAATGTATAACAAGTATTACTTTGTCTCTCGTTGTTCCTTTAATATTTAATTATGGAAGTAATCTGCTTCCTCCCTTATATATACTCCGACAAGTCCAACTGGTGTGCTTTGACAATCCATCCATGCTGATGGACATGGGCAGTCTGTTTTCAGTGTTGTGTGAACTCCAGTGACTCATGGTTCGTTCATCCATCTTCTCATCTTTGTGTATTTGGTTTGTTTGATAGTTACTTTTGTTTGTTTGTTTTTGCTCTTACCAGCCAGGCTGCTAAAGACGTTCTTAGGCATATCTGGTGATAAATGTATGGAAGAAGCTGGGCTAGGCAGTGTCCCAACTTTTCAAGATAATATGCAGCTGTTTTGCAAAGTGGCTATGCCAATTTGAACTCCCACCAGTGGCATCTGACAGTCCTCGATGTTCTAAATCCTTGCCAACACTCAGTGTCACCAACCTTCTTAATTTTAGCCAATCTAGTGTGTGGATATTAGCATTCAAAGGTGATTTTTATTGTGACTCGGGATCCAACATATTTCTGTAAGAAAAATACGGACCATATTACAAGGGGATGCCAAAATAAGGCAGAAAGTGAAGAAGAACTCAAGAGCCTCTTGATGAAAGTGAAAGTGGAGAGTGAAAAAGTTGGCTTAAAGCTTAACATTCAGAAAACGAAGATCATGGCATCCAGTCCCATCACTTTATGGGAAATAGATGGGGCAACAGTGGAAACAGTGGAAGACTTTATTTTTTGGAGTTCCAAAATCACTGCAGATGGTGATTGCAGCCGTAAAATTAAAAGACGCTTCCTTCTTGGAAGGAAAGTTATGACCAACCTAGATAGAATATTGAAAAGCAGAGACATTACTTTGCCAACAAAGGTCCGTCTAGTCAAGGCTATGGTTTTTCCAGTAGTCATGTATGGACATGAGAGTTATAGAGTTTACTATAAAGAAAGCTGAGCACCGAAGAATTGATGCTTTTGAACTGAGGTTTTGGAGAAGACTCTTGAGAGTCCCTTGGACTGCAAGAAGATCCAACCAGTCCATCCTAAAGGAAAACGGTCCTGAGTGTTCATTGGAAGGACTGATGTTGAAGCTGAAACTCCAATACTTTGGCCACCAGGTGCAAAGAACTGACTCATTGGAAAAGACTCTGATGCTGGGAAAGATTGAAGGTGGGAGGAGAAGGGGATGACAAGGATGAGATGGTTGGATGGCATCACCGACTCAATGGACATGAGTTTGGGTAAACTTCAGGAGTTGGTGATGGACAGGGAGGCCTGGCCTGCTGTGGTTCATGGGATTGCAAAGAGTCAGACACAACTGAGCGACTGAACTGAACTGATAAATATTCACTTTAGGCAAAATGATTAAGGAAAACATACAGCACAGTCACTTGAAGAAAGTCTAAAATGTTAGAGGAGAGATGGTTTTTCACACAGAGTGATGGCTGTTGATATATTCAGCAATCACACTTTCATGTTCATTAATATTTAATGATAATCTTGAATTAATTAAATGAAGTTCAATTATTCATCATTATTCATTTTATCCTAGCTGTTTTAGCTCATCCTGGAAGAGAATATAGTAAAGATGGGATTTGTGTTCACATATATGTATATACATTACATTTGTATATATGAGTCATATATGTGAATGACTCAGGGTGAAAACTTATACTGACCTAAATAGGTTACATTGCAAGGTTTACAGAAGGATTGACACTAACTGTTTTGGCTGTTTTGAGATTTTCACAATTTCAGTTTTTTAACCCTTCTACATCCTTTGCTGAGAAGTCCCCTGCCTATGCTTATATGACATCTAATGACCCCAGTAATGTGACACAGGCTCAGGTTACAGGTTGTTTCCTGCCCCAGGGGGATCTGATGGGATGCTCAGTCCTGTCTGACTCTATGCTACCCCATGGACTCTAGCCGATAGGATTCCTCTGTCCATGGGGTTTCTCAGGCAAGAATACTTGAGTGGGTTGCCATTTCCTCCTCCAGGGAATTTTCCTGACCCAAGGATGGAACCTGAGTCTCCTGTGTCTTCTGCATCACAGGTGAATTCTTTACTGCTGAGCCATCGGGCAAGCCCAATGGGGTAACACCCACTTCCTTTTTTAATGGAGTAGTAAAATTTTGGAATCCTTGGTACCCACTGCCACCCTCCATTGATCAAGTAAGAGCAATTTTGCTCTAATAACTTGTGACCAAAGATAGATGCTCAAACTCAGAGAAGTGGAACATCTTTTGGTGAAGATCCAGTAAATGCCTGAAGTTAAATGAGATTGAATACATGACTCCATCTGTGATCACAGATCTGCACAGTGTGTATTCAGCTTTGACAGAAAAGTTGGTCTTTGTGTTGTAAAGTATTCAATGATGAGACATTGAGCGTGGACACAGTGGGGTCACTTCAGGTGTTACAGTTGCCTTAACGACTTGGGATGGTCACCCAGGAAGAATCAGAAAGGACAGAGTTAGGAGACCAGATTTATTTTAGGACACACTGGGAGCTCGGCGTTTAACCTGTGACCATCCCAGAATTTCTAAATCAGTTGGACTCCAGCAGCAGGTGGTTTTGCTGTCTGAAGTTAACAGATCTAGGCACTCTAGATTCCCACCCACCCCTCCTACTCTCTCTGGGTGGGTCTCACCTGTTGATGGCAGCCAAAGACACAGTCTTAATTTTGAGATGTGGAAATTGCCAGAAGCCATCCAGCTGATGAAAGCCTCCAAAAGAATAAGCTCTCTGGATCCTTGATGCCTTTATGGCATCATGAGGTCCCACAGAAAAGTGGGGGGGGGATGTGGATTCCCAAACACCCGTTTTACCTATGGAACCAACTTCCAGAAGTTTCGGAGTTGACAATTGGAGGTCAGCCAAGGGTGTCCCTTGGGGTTCTGTCCTTCGTCAATTGCATAACTCCCTCCTAACTCCACCACCAACCTTCACCCAAGGTGGACCTAACCCATCTGCTTGTTGCTCTGTCTTTGCTTCCTCTGCATGTGGCTTTGCTCCATATGGTATCGCGAGCCTGGTAAAGCCATCTCTCTGCTCCATTTGGCTAATTAGTCTCTGACTGTGTCTGTGGCTCACCTTGTTATTACTTTTACAAGATTATACAAACTCTAAAACTTTCCCTTCCTACTTCCCCTGCACTTCAGGTGTAACACCAAATGAACTACAGTTTTCCAAATCTACTACATTAAGGCATTCTATTTCCAGTAACTCAAAATCTACAATGATAGTTCTATAATCTGCAGTAATGTTAATCATCTCATAATCACAAATGATCTTCATAACCAAATACATTTTGTATACTTCTCATTGAACCTAGTATCTTTCCCTTTTCATTATATTTCCCTTCTGATCACTGCTACTCGATGTTCTGGAAATTACCCAAACATACTTTATTGGTTTTATGTGATTTCAGCTCTAATTGAAGAGATAGTGCATATGGAAGGGGAAAACACCTAGAAAATTCATTGAAATCTTATGTTGTCTGAGGGAGATGATAGTTTACTATGTGCTTATGTGTATTTTTATTTAATTCTTACAGTTAATCATTGATGTAGTAATGTTATTATCCTCATTTTACAGATAAGGAAACTGAGGTATGGAATTGTCCATGGTCACACAGGGAGTAGCTCGTGGAACCGCTGGAGAGAGGATGCAAATATGAGATGTCTGACCCTGTTCCAACATTCTTTATCTCTGGTCTCAACTTCTTTATCAATAAGATATATATTTCATCATCTTTAAATCTTTTCTGAACAAGACAGGTCTTTTAAATTTTAAAAAACTTTTAAAATCGAACTATAGTTGATTTACAGTATTCTGTTAGTGTCAGGTGTACAGCAGAGTACTCCAGGTTTACATATGTGTGTGTGTGCATGTATATTCCTTTTCACATCCTTTTCCATTAGGGGTTATTACAAGGCATTGAGCAGCTCCTTATACCCTACGGTAGGTCTTTGTTTCCTCTCTGTTGTTTATATAGTATGTGTACCTGTTAATCGGAGAAGGCAATGGCACCCCACTCCAGTACTCTTGCTTGGAAAATCCTATGGATAGAGGAGCCTGGTAGGCTGCAGTCCATGGGGTCGAGAAGAGTCGTACACGACTGCGCAGCTTCACTTCCACTTTTAACTTTCATGCATTGGAGAAGGAAATGGCAACCCACTCCAGTGTTCTTACCCGGAGAATCCCAGGGACGGGGGAGCCTGGTGGGCTGCCGTCTATGGGGTCGCACAGAGTCGGACACGACTGAAGCGACTTAGCAGCAGCAGCAGTACCTGTTAATCTCATACCCCTAATAGATCCCTCTCCCACTTTCCCCCTAAAGACAGGTCTTTTAAATAAATAAATCTGTTACTTGGTCTGAGAGAATGAGCAGAAATAGTATAAGAATTCAAAAGCATAAGCGATCACAGCCAGTATTTATACTTTAAAACGGACTTTCTGGACTCTTAATACAAAGGCATGAGCAGCACAGGAGATCCACATGCCTTTCTGAAAAGCTGGGGGAGAGACTTTGAAGGAAGGGATAGTAGAGTGTAGTCTTCTCCTGCAGTGGCCTCAGATCCTGCCATACTGGTGTCCCACCTGCGCTGGGGATGTGGAGGTGGGGCTGAGGGTAGTTGGGGAACCAGAAAGGATCAGTGGTTTGTATGCACATAGGGTGTCAGTTGTGTTGCCAGCTGACCAACACAACCACTATACAATCACCCTGCTTGCTGAGAACCTGGCTCTTCTCTGTGCCTCACTGGATCCTGAGTACTCTTATTTCCTTTTGCTATTGCGTTTTCCTGGAAGCAAAATGATCTTATCCATTTTGCAGGAAAAGTGCTGGGTCAAGATGGACCATTGGGTAATTGGGTGTTAGAGGAAGTCATACAAATTTCAATGAGGTCTGATTTCTGGCTCAAGGAGTTTACTATCATGTTAGAGAGAAAAGATCAAATTCGCTAGAGAAAAAACCCCAAACAAACTTAACAACTGTCAGTGTTAGTCGCTCAGTCATGTCTGACTCTGCTACTCGATAGACTATAACCTGCCAGGCTCTTCTGTCCATGGGATTTCCTAGGCAAGAATACCGGAGTGGGTTGCCGTTCCTTCTCCAGGGGATCTTCCCGATCCAGGGTCGAACCTGGGTCTCCTGCATGGCAGGCGGATTCTTTACCGTCTGAGCCACCAGATAGTTATTAGGAAGCCCAATAACCTTCAAGCCATTATGAAATCATGGTTTTATGGAAGTAACTCTCCAACCACTGTAATATGGAGGTGTTAGGGGATTTGCAGATGGAGAGACATAAGGAGTAGAGTGCCCCTTTTGTGTGCCCTGTTGTTTAGATTCCAGGAAGGCACTGTTCATGCCTGTCCTGGTCCCTGCAATGCCATCAGCACCTGGCATAGTGCCTAGCCTGGAAAGACGTTCATTAAATGTTTGAATGTATGAGTGAAAAGACATTTAGAGCTGAAAAATATAGGCAGAGTTTTCTACATGCCTGAAAGACACGTCCGCAGAACTAACTTTGTGTCTTTTAGCAGGCAGGTAATCATCCTTGGCTCAGGTTCAGTTCTGTTCGCAGGGTTGTGTCCTGTCACAGAGGCTGGACCACTGAGCTGGTCCCTGGAAATCAGAACTGATGCCTTCCTTCATCTTAACTTCAGCAGTGGGACCAGAAGAGCCTGAGCTCACAGCAGGCCAAAATAAGAGCGCGAGCATGGTTAGTCCCCAGTGGCCACCGTCAGTACTGGTGGCCAAATATTAAACAGTCAGTTTTACAATTGGATTTCAGGAATGATGTACTGTATATTATTTTGCTCAAATACAAATGAACTCTTTTGTTAACTCTCTTGTGATTTGTGGAGCTATTTTTTTTAAATTAATACTTTCGCTAGTTTTGAAGTTGTTTTGAGCTCAAAAAAATAGCAGCGACAAAGAAAATGCACATCAATTTTTAGCCCACCGAAGAATATGTAGCTCTGTTTGATTTCCATGGATGCTTGCAAAGAGTTGGGTGTTTACTAGGCATTACATACCTGTAGGGATGAATGAGGAGATGGTCCTAACTGCATTTTAGGTTTAACAGAAGTTTCTTCCAGTAGAATAAGCAATGGCAGTAAATGTCAGATTCATGCTGCTAATGAAGGCTTCCCTGATGGCAAAGAATCCGCCTGCAGTGTGCGAGACCTGGGTTCATTGCCTAGGTTGGGAAGATGCCCTGGAGGAGGGATGGCAATCCACTCCAGTATTCTTGCCTGGAAAATCTCTATGGACAGAGAAGCCTGGCAGGCTTCAGTCCATAGGGTCACAAAGAGTAGGACACCACTGAGCGACTAAGCACAGCAAGAAAATCTACCAGTGCATTGATTTTGGGAAAGTAAATGAAGAATGAGGTGCAGATTTAGTCATTAACTTCACCATCTCTTGTATTCACACTTTCCTTCCAAAAAGAAGAGGAAAAGATAAAAGCTATCTAAGAAATAAATACTTAAGCCGAACTACTGCTTCTTTTTCTTTTTTTCCAAATCATGATGAATAACTCTGCACTTTCAGATACGCCATGAATTGAATCAGATTCCCACAGAGAACAGTATGCTCAATATTTGGTCACAGTTTGAAGGCATTCCCAGATGGTTTTAAAGAAAAACTAATTTTACAGGAATGCAGGATAAATGACTAATTTTATCCTTGAAATTACAAAGGTCCCTCTGTCTTAATGACTGTGATCACTTTGTATTATCCTAATATCAAGTGTGCATGAATTTAAATTTATATTTTAAAAATTTATAATGCTGAAACTGCGAAGATGGCGTAACCACCAGAAACAGAGGAGCTGAATTCTAGCAAGTGTGTATTGTTTACGCTTTCTCTCAACTGGAGATAGGAGCCTGGGGTCTTGAGATACAGAATGCAGCATGTTATCAGCTCAGTTTTATTTATCTGGAGTCATGGAAAACTATGGATTGGCTAACCTGATGGAAAGGAGGACAGGTTTGCCTAGGTTCGCTCCCCATCTGCAAGAATCCTACTGTGTCTTTTTAGGACTCCTTCAGTCTTCACAGACAGCCTAGTAAATTCAAGTGGCTTCAAATTCTCTGCCCTCTGCTCCCCAGGCAGTAATAAGATCTTTTCTGACCACCTCCCAGTGACCTATTGTCTCTTGCAGTCTGTCACCTTCCCAGGATGTCTATATGTTGCTCTGGAATTTGTTGATGTTCAGCTGTGTCCGACTTTCTGCAACCCCAAGGATTGCAGCATGCCAGGTTCCTCTGTCCTCCACTTTCTCCCAGAGTTTGCTCCAATTCATGTCCGTTGAGTTGGTGATGGCATCTAATCATCTCTTCCTCTGTCGCCCCCTTCTCCTTTTGCCTTCAGCCCTCTCCAGCATTAGGGTCTTTTCTAATGAGTCAGCTCTTTGCATCAGGTGGCCAAAGTATTGGAGCTTCAGCTTCAGTCCTTCCAATGAATATTCAGGATTGATTTCCTTTAGGAATGACTGGTTTGATCTTGCAGTCCAACGGACTCTCAAAAGTTTTCTTCAACACCACCTTTTAAACATATTCTGAATCAACAGAATTGAGGCAGCTTTTCCATGATGTGTTTCTGTATTAGAGGCTCATGTAGAAAGCGCTGAGTTCTTGCCCAGAAAGACAGAGGTGTGGATGAGCACATCTGCCCTGTTTTCTAGCAAATTCCGTTGATAAAATATGAATTTGGAAGATTTTCTCCTAGATTATTTGTGATGTGAGCAAAGTTGAGTCATTTTACTACACTTTGTTGTACAAGACTTAATGTTCCAACCTACAGTAACGATCTAGGAAAACCATTTCCATAGCTTGATGTTCAAGGCCTTGCACTTAGTAGGCAAACAGATAGTCACAGAGAGCTTAGAAAAAAAAATTAGCTGCCTAATCACTGTCATAGTTAAATGAATTGTGAATTACTTCTCACCTTAATATTAATGCAGATGTTCTGCCAGTGAACAGGGCATAATTTTCATTATTCATTTTATGAAGAGCTACAGAAAGTTCTCCATAAAAGCTCTAAGACATTTTTTGATTAATTCTTTTTCCAGATGAGGAAGCAAATACCCATAGAAGTGAATATTTATTGGTTTTATAAGAATTGATGGGTCACATTTAATGATAGCAAAAGAGCAATTTCGTGATTTTTTTTTTAGGTTTGAGCTATAAAATATATTCTGTCCTAGTAATAAAAGAGATCATTCTTTTATGAGTTAGAGATCAATCAAAATAAATCTCAAAAGATGCATTTTGTAGGCAGTGGCATCACTAGTCATGATGCTTAATAAGATTAGAACCTCTTCCGGAAATAATTAAATTTTATAATTTATGTGTATAAGTTTATAGATATAATTCATTCACAGTCTCATTTACCAAGCATGCATACACATTACTGGCTTTTAAAAATGGCTTGTAGAGTATATTTACAGCTATATGTTATTTTTTTTAAATAGTGAATGTTTATTACACTTATGAATAAACATTTTACTTTCATTTATCATATAAATAGGTAATGCTATTATTATTTTTACTTATGTGCTCAAATATCTTTCATATTTGGACTTCGTTATATTCAGAAAATAGATATTTGTCTTTTTCCCCCAAATTCATTTATATATATTTCTTTATAGTTTTACTTTTATCTACCAAAAGATATTTATCTTTTGGTAGATAAAAGATATCTATCAAGGGATAATTTATGGCTAAATTACAGTGAAGTACCTGAAAATTTACAGAGGGTTATAAATATGTTTTGAAGAAAAGTTAATATGTATCTGATACATTAATTCACTTTTCAGTTATTTAAAAATACTATAAGTAGACTCACTGAAGAAAAATTCAAAATTATAAGTAAAATGAGTCAATAAAATCCTAGTGGTCCAGTTAATATTTGTATGATCAACTCATTGAGATTATTTTGGGTGTACCTTTTTATTTACTAAAATATTATTATACATGTCATCTTATACACTTTTTGAGTATATTGTGAGTCCTTTTACATGTTATAAATGTGGAGTTATGTTACCAATTTTGATGGCTTTTTACATATCATTGAATCCAATATATATACATATACACACAGATAAGTTAAATCCTATTTAAGCCCCTATTATTGAGCATTTTAGGCTATATCCAAGTTTTTTTCAAATATTAAAAAGACTGTGGTGGGACTTCCCTGGCAGTCCAGTGGTTAGTATTTCACACTTCCAATGCAAGGGGCGCAGGTTCAATCCCTAGTCAAGGAGCAAAGATCCCACATGCCTTTTCATCTGCCCTGTGATTTTTTTTGTTGTTGAAAACTGGATACCTTGCACAGTTCAACAGAGACTGAAGTAAACAGTTTTTATGCTTAGAAATGGACATGACTCCCCTTTTTTCTAGTCTCGGAGTTTGAGTAAATGTAGTCAGGACATGGATTAGGCTTCAAGTCTGTTGTTCGTGTCATGAACCTCAGTGAACCATCGACTGCAGATTCCTCTACTGGTGTCTGGTGTGTGGGTCGGGCTGGGTTGTCAGAAGTGTTTCCGTGTCCCCTCATTGTCTTCTCCATTCTCAGTGGGAGGTTTCCTCTTTGCTGCACCTCAGATCAGCCCTCCTTCCACACTTCTATTCCTCACTGAGCAGTGTTTTCTATCACTTGTTGTTTGAGCTCTGGCTTCTCAGATGTAGAGAACCTGCCTGCCAATGCCCAAGACATAAGAGATGCAGGTTCAACCCCTGGATTGGCAAGATCCCCTGGAGGAGGGCATGGCAACCCACTCCAGTATTCTTGCCTGGGAAATCCCATGGACAGAGGATCCTGGCGGACTACAGTCCACAGGGTCACAATGAGTCAGACACGACTGAAGAGACTCAGCACGCATAGAGGGAGTTTAGCATCACTATGAGCAGAGACCGTAACCCTGGGTGTTCAGGGTGTGGTCTCCTGAGATCTCTTGCTCCTTCCCCATCTGTGATTCTGAGCTCCTCCCTCAGGAGTAGGTCACTGGTCGTTCTGTTTTCATCTGCTTTCTTCCCGTGGCTGCAGTGGGTTTTCTCCAACACTCAGGGCTGCTGGGGTTAGTTTCTCTTCCTCCGGAAGATGAGCGCTTTAGCTCTGCAGGAGAGAGAGGGAAACCTTCCAGGTAGGGTTCTGTGCTCCTGCCCCTGACTGGCTCTTCCCTTTCCCCAGGTATGCATTACAAGGCATGCTCTGCTTAGACAGTTTCTAAGCTTTTCTGTGAGCACTTGGGAGGGATTTGTGGAGAAATCAGCCTGAAGATGGTTGGACTCCTTTAATTTCTGTGACTGCCACGGGCTTCTCAGTCTCTTGCCACTTCACCCTTAGCCTCCACCCCGACTGAAGTCGGCTTCCTGGCATCCAGGTGTCTCTCTCATAAATAAACACATTATTTATGTGTTTACATGTTCTGTTCACGTTATCTCTCCAGGGACCTCCTTTCCAGAGCGCAGGGAGCGTGGTTTTGATTCCTGGTTGGGGAGCCAAGATCCCACATGCCATGTGGAACAGCCAAGAAAATAAATAAATAAATACAAAATAAAACGAGAACACATTATCTCTCCCTGCAGTCCACTGTCTCTCAGACGTGGGGCCTGTTGTTTGCCTCACAACCTCAGCTCTCCTGTGAGTACAAAACAGTCATGAATTTTCATTGTATCCAGATTATCATTGGAAGTGTGGGAGCAATCTTTTTCTTCCTTTCCATATCCCCACATGGCAATTGAAAGTCCCCAGAGCTCTTGTTTTCTTAATAAATCATTACACTAAGGCATCATTTACCAAATCTTTTGGTCTCAGGACCCTATTACGTAAAATTTGTCGAAAATCCCAAAGATCTTTTGTTTCTGTAGGTGATATATGTAGCTATTTCCTGTATTAGAAATTAAAGCTGATATTGTTGTTGTTATTCAGTTGCTAAACCATGTCTGATGCTTTGCAACCCCATGGACTGTGGCCTCTGTCCTCCTTTATCTCCGGAGTTTGCCCCACTTCATGTCCATTGAGTTGGTGATGCTATCTGATCATCTCATCCTCTGCCACCCCCTTCTCCTTTGGCCCTCAATCTTTCTCAACTGATATATGTTTAAATAATTTATTAATTAGTTTAAAAATAAGAATAATAAGCCCATAATATATTAACATAATTCTTGGGAAAATTAAACACATTTATAGAACAAAATATATTTAGTGATAAATATTTTACTGATTGTTTTTATAATGTTCCAAATCTCTTTGTTGTTTGGTTTAAGAGACGGTGCAATTGGTGGCTTATCTCTCTTTTCTGTGTTCAGTGGGTTACTGTGTGGCATCGTATAACCTCTGGATAATTCCACTGTAAACTCGTGAGGAAATGAGAGTGAAAAGTAGGGATGGTGTTTTAGTATTATTATGAAAATAGGTTTGACTTTGCAGCCCCTCCAAACAAAATGGGACTGACCTCCTCCAATGGGAGGAAATGAAACTATACCCCTATCTTCTAACCCTCACTCTAATGAATATTTATCAAGTCCCAGTGTATTAGAAAGTTCAGTTTTCTTGTAATATGCTACACTTTGAGATCTTAGGAAAGAGAAAAAATATAAAGGCAGACATGGATCTAGTAAGGGACTGAAGTCATGTTTGAACCTAGGTTGACCCATCTCTAAGCCTGGGCTCTTTCTCCGCTGCCCTTCTGTCTTGGGTGGTTTGGAAAACAGACATACCTAAGTGCACCCCACAGTTGGCTCCTCTTTCCTATGGCATTTTTCACCTTGTGTAGCTATCAATAATGTTTGAAGATTGTTGAATCTTGTATAAAGCTAAGTCATGAGCATTACCTTTGGATATTTAGAATTATACAGGACTATATGTGCAGGGGCTTCCCCGGTGGCTCAGACGGTAAAGAATCTGGCTGCAATGCAGGAGACCCAGGTTCGATCCCTGGGTTGGAAAGATCCCCTGGAGAAGGAGATGGCAACCCACTCTAGTATTCTTGCCTGAACAATAACAACATGTGTATACAGGCAATTTATAGATTTATTACTGTTTCAGATATTAACCAAGCATGTTTAACACTTTTCAAAAGTTAACATTGTATGTTGTTCTACAAATAGGCTATGGTAAGATTTGTGCTTGAACTAGAAAATGATTGTTTTCAACATATGACTCATTTTTTATGAGTGAAGGGAAGTTGAAGTATAGAATTTGTTATTAATAAAATACACCTATTTTGATATTCTCTTCTAATGTAGCATAACTCAGATTAGCAGCTGGTCAGCAGTCTAACCTCGGAACAGCTCATGTTGGAATTCGGAGTTACTGTAAATTATCCATGCAGCTTGCAGGTGTCAGGACCCCTGATGGTAAATAGTGAGAGGACAGACACGATGGAGCTGTATATGATGGAGTGCGTGTAAACATATGCTTTGTTCTTTCTTCAAGTCCATTGCATCCTTGTTGAATTTCATGATGTATTAATATGTCACTACACATTTAGGTCCTGAAGCATAAAATATATTCTAGCCAGAATGCTTGCCAAGATACTAGTGCCAGAATTGGAATGCTGGAATGTGTTTATTGAGCAGCATAAACATAATGAATAGGGTTGCAGGTTTGTATTTTACTGTAAAACCTCAAAGTGATGAAAAGAGAAGGAAAGAGGGAAAGAGAAATGACAAGTTCTGTAAGAACTAAATCAGTTCTCAGGCACACACCAATATCATTCATAATGCAAATGCCCATGATATGAATAGCCTGCTTTATTGAACTCATTGTGTTAGACTCTTTCCTGGGATTGTTTCTGTGTTTCACAATTACCCTTGAGAGGGGGTTAATACTCCCATTTTACAGATGAAAAAACTGAGGTTCAGAGATGTAGGAGACTTGGCCCCAAACCCAAAGCTTATATTTGAGCCTGTATCAACCAAAATGCAAAACCTATACATGTCACTCACATTTCACCAAGTTTACTTTTGCAACAGTTGAGAAGAGGTAAGCCAAATTTATAGTTGAAATATTAGAAATTCGAGTTGTCAATTCTTTGTTAAAAGGCAATTCAGTATGTGGAATTGTATCCTAAGATTTGACAAATCAGTAACCTGACGTTTGTATACAAGTATGATTTAAAAAATTTAATTTACTAAGGTTTTTCGGGGAGTATCAAGGCATTTGATTTAAGAGCTCTTTGAAAATTATTCATTGACTAAGTATTGTTCCTCTAATATTAACAGCCATTAGGTAAACCCCATGTCCTTGGCCATCAGGAGGGGGAGGGGGAGAAAATTGTGTTTCAGTGGACCTAGTGTTCAATGTTGATTTATATATCACAAAATCCTGTAGAATGAGCACCGTCTTTCCTTTAGAGATGAAGAACTATAGATTCAAAAGAGAACCAATTTGTACAAATTGTGCAGCTTGTAATTGGCAAAGTCAATATTTATATGAAAATATGAGTTGGCAAAATCATATTCATATGAAAACATCACACATTCATTTGACAATATGAAGATGCTAGCGACCCTCACTGTGCTGAGAGAAACCGTAGTCTCTATGTTACTTGTTAAAATGTTCGTAACAGAGTAAGCATTTGTTGTAATAACATTGATTACATATTTACCATCATGTAAACATAACTCTTCCATGGACTCCAAATCAAAATAATTAGATAACATTATGTACTTTTTGGGCTTCCCAGGTAGCATCAGTGGTAAAGAATTCACCTGAGAATGTGGGAGACTTGAGATGCAGGTTTGATCCCTGGGTCGGTAAGATCCCCTGGAGTAGGAAATGGCAACCCACTCCAGTATTCTTGCCTGGAGAATCCCATGGACAGAGGAGTCTGGCAGGCTGCAGTCCATGGGGTCACAAAGAGTTGGACATGACTGAAGCGACTTAGCACACAAGCATGTACTTTTTATGAGTCACACAAAATAAAAAGTTCAAAAGGCCATTCCATCCTCTCTCAGGCTAATAGCTTTTTGGGGGTGTGACTTGTGATGGGACCAGTGGATCCTCATGCTTATGTGTCTACTTCCATCCATTCTTTGATGTAGGTGAACCTCTGGTCCAATGTGATGCTACCCAGCATTCTTGGCCTGCAGACTAAATACTTTGCAAGCCTGTGGACTGTGGTGCTGGCTGAGATCCTTTGGAATTAAAGCACACTCATACTTGGAGTAGGTATGAGATTAAGATGAATCGCTGCCTTTTGCAGAGTGTCAGGTTTCCAGGGTATTTCAGCTGGCCAGGTGGTCCTCCCAGGAGGTTAGTGGCCTGTGAGGGTATCAGTGTTAGTTTCTGCCGCTGATAGACTTGACAAGTGTCTAGGGCAGTCAGTGGATCAGCATCCATGTCCACTACCGTGGCTTCTCCATCCATGTATCCATCATGCTACCCCTTGGGTGGTCAAGGGGGT
>NW_011492730.1:228063-235844 GCF_000754665.1 Bison bison bison
ACCACATCATCTATCTGGCCGTTGTATCTGCCTCTTCTGTGATGGCTTCTCCCTGGAGGGCTCCAACATAGGTTAACAAGTCCTTCAAGCTCTTCATACTTTGTCCTTTAAAGATCCTCTCCCTAGACCTTTTTCCTCCCAATCTTTTTTTTCTTTTTAATTAATTTTTTTTATTGAAGGATAATTGCTTTACAGAATTTCGTTGTTTTCTGTCAAACCTCAACACCTCCCAATCTTTTAAAAAATTTTTATTGGAGTACAGTTGATTTACAATGTTAATTTCTGCTGTACAGCAAAGTGACTCAGTTGTATATTTAATATATTTTTATTCATATTCCTCTCCCTAATGGTTATCATAGGGGTTGGATATGGTTCCTGGTGCTATACCGTAGGACCTTGCTTCCTCCCAGTCTTCTGGTCGTTCTCCTTCCAGACCTCTGACCAGACACGCAAGTTGTGCAGCACTGCCTGGAATCTTGCTTCCTGGGTCCATCAGTCCTTGGCACCTCTGGGTACTCCCCTTTCCCTAGTCTGTGAATACCTGAGCAAGTGACTGTAGACGTCTTTGCAGAAAGAAGGACTGGATGAATCATTAACGTACATACTTGCCATGGTTTCTGAGTCCTTCTTAGGAACTCAGTTTTTCTTTTACTTAATGGGCTGGGTGTCTAAAAACTGGCTCAGGTTCAGACATTAGGCAAAGGATCATGAATTTTCTTGAGGCAGCCCTTCTCAACTTCCTGCTCATCCACCTTTGATTTGTTTTGATCATATCATTGGACACTATCCTTGCTGCTGTCCGTCTCTCTTTCCATAAAAATTGCTGAGTTTTATTAACCATCCCTGTTACCCTGAATAGGTCAACAATTCCTGGCTGCTATTCCAGCTGCCATTCTTGATGATAATCGTGCTCAGCTTTGCTGTCAGGAACATTGCTCTGTAATAGCGTCTCCTACCATCAGCCCTGGACTTGGAGGCCAGCACCACCAAACATGTCAGTGTGGTCTGTACCTACGTAACTGGTACATTTCTTACCGCTTTGGTAAACTGTGTGTCCTCTGGGACCTCCCACAGAATGTGGTCACCTGGTAGGTTTCCTGGCCTTCGTATGTCCTGGAAAACATATCCTCCCACGTGTCTGTATCTTTTCGTCCTTTCTTCTGTTGTCTGCCAGAGTGTGGACTGCTGCTTTCTCCAAATTTTAAGGAGTCTCCTTAGCAGCATGTCCACACTGTCTTCTAGGTTCAGTTTTAGGGAGCTACATCTTATATGGTGGGTGATGATTATTTCTGTATCAGTGACCTGTCCTTTATTAAATTGTATGTTCTTCCCCACTAGGTCCGGGACTCTCAGCATCCCACCTGAGCCCATTCTCTCAGCTCTGACCTTGTGTGTAGGTCTGGTCCCACAGCTCCTTCAGTATCTAGACCTTCTCCTCCCCCGGCAGATCCAGCACGGGCACAGCCACGTTGTGACTTGACCTAGTAATTTTTCTGGAAGCTTACAGGGGAAGTGGACTGTATTGTAATGGTAATACTTGTTTTCTTGCCAGGCAGAGGCCTCAGCATCTTTGTACAGGGATTGGTGAAGCCTTAGAGAGGGGAGTGGGCCACTTGGTTAGGTCAACAAGGTTCATGGAAATTTTGTGAAGCAGTCTTTTCAAGTGTCTCGACTGAGATGCTCTTATCTGGAATCTCAGGGTCCCTCTCCTTCGCAGAAAGGCCATGACCTTGGCACAGCAGACTTGCTCAGGCTGGCTGGGAAGTCAAGTTTCCTCTTATATTTGAGCCTGAGGCCTCCTCATCAGCCTTTTCTTCTCTCTGCCTGCAGGAGCTGGGAGTCTCCATGTATGTTCCAAGGAGGCTATGTGGTTAGTCTCACGAGTTGAGAATACCCCTCCACCCCTGCTGATTCTCCCCCCATGAGTGTGCGTAAGTGTGTCCCATCAAGAAATGGTGCTTATTTCTGTTCTGCTTGAATCTGGGCTGAGGTTGTGACGCGCTATGACCAAACAGAATGGGGCTGAAGTGATGGTTGTGTTCCTGGACTTCTGAGCCCATAAGAGACCTGGCAGCTTTCTTGTTCTCTTGGAACCCAGCCACCATGCAATGAGGAGCCCAAGCTCCACGGAGAGGTCAACATGAAGGACAATTGAGGTGCTCCAGTTGAAATGCTAAGCTGACCTCTTAGAGCCAGAGTCTCGTGCCAGCCATAGGAGTGAGCCATATTTCATGAGCCCTCAGGTGGCCCCAGGGAGCACCACATGGAGGAGCAAAGCTGCACAGTTGAGTGCAGTCTCCTCACAGATCCAGAGAAGGCAATGGCAACCCACTCTGGTACTCTTGCCTGGAAAATCACATGGACAGAGGAGCCTGGTAGGCTGCAGTCCATGGGGTCGCTAAGAGTCGGACACGACTGAGCAACTTCACTTTCACTGTTCACTTTCCTGCACTGGAGAAGGAAATGGCAACCCACTCCAGTGTTCTTGCCTGGAGAATCCCAGGGATGGCAGAGCCTGGTGGGCTGCCGTCTATGGGGTCGCACAGAGTCAGACACGACTGAAGCGACTTAGCAGCAGCAGCTCACAGATCACAAGAAAGAATAAAATGAGCATTATATTAAGCCACTAAGGTTGTCAGTGAAGATCCGAGAGAGTCCCCTTAAACTTCATACTACGCTGAACATTGGTGGCCTCTGTTTTGTTGTTTTTCTCTAGTGTATCCTCAGCAAGGAGCTGATCCTGATGCTGGGAAAGATTGAGGGTAGGAGGAAGGGGCGGCAGAGGATAAGATAGTTGGATGGCATCACTGACTCAATGGACATGAGTTTGAGCAACCTCTGGGAGACAGTGAAGGACAGGGAAGCCTGGTGTGTTGCAGTCCATGGGATTGCAAAGAGTCGGATGTGACTTAGCAACTGAATAACAGCAGCAGCCAGAGCAAGCGGATCCCATTGCCCTTGTAATGACTGCTTCACCTTTCAGAGAGCATGATATTGTATAGCGTATTCCTATCCACTGGTGAAAGTTTTCATCACTACACCCTTATCATATCCCAGGGGTTGTCAGTTCTCTGCTGGTGGTGGGTCTTCCTTGTTGTCTGATGGCTGTTGTTGCTGCATTTCTGGTACCAACTTTCTTGAGTCCACCAGAAAACACTCTGAAACTCAGAAGTTTGCATGAAGAAAGTTTACCTGGGAGCCCCTTTGGCAACTGCATCTATAAGGGAATGTGAGAAGCAGCTTAGGCAGGGGGAGAATTTGGTCTAAGATGTGAAATGTTGGAGTGGGTAGCCATTCCCTTCTCCATGGGATCATCCTGACCCAGGGATAGAACCTGGATCTCCTGCATTGCAGGCAGATTCTTTATCGTCTGAGCCACCAGGGAAGCCCATATGTATGTTTCTGTATTTGAGAGGATTATATACCTGAGAGCAAAATTGCTGGATCACAGTGTATATGTCATTCCAGCTTTAGCAAATAAACAGTTTTCTAAGGTGTTTTAACCAACTCATACTTCCATCAGGAATGTATGAGGGTTTCATTATATATAGTTTCATATTTCCTTTTAATTGTTGGAAATGTGATACTTTATATAACATACATGTATGAGTATTTCTGATTATTCCCAATTAAATGATACATTATTTAGAAATCTTTGGAATTCACTAACGTTTAAAAAGGTCAACATTAGCTTTATTTAGTTGTTTTAATATATGATATTAAATATTTATTGAAAATTTCTACCAGTTTAATTTTTATCTGCTTAAAACTTTAGCATACATAATTGAAGGATTGGTTTTCCTTTCAACAATGTTAATTTTATGTCTCTGGATCCCTTTAAAAAGAGACAAATCTGTAGTTATTATGCTTTCTAGATTTTTGTATTCTTTGATAAAGGCTGGAAGACCAAAATGGTACTATTGGGTTGGCCAAAAGTATCGTTTGGATTTTTCCTTAAGATGTTACATAAAGAAACTGAATGAAGCTTTTAGCCAACCAATATTTCCCCACATGACGTGTATCTATGATGGGGTCCAAGTTCATGAATACCGTATTTTGGTTGACTGCCTTCAACACATGGGCTTTCCTGAAAATTTTAACCACCTTAGGAAGAAAGAAAAAAATTAACCTTAGTCTAAGGTGTCATCTTTTTTCAGCATCATTTCTTTTAATGAACATTGTCAATATGTCAAAATCAGGTGCTTTTCCTCACCTAACATTTTGTTATGGTTATATTCCTTGTCAAAAAAGAAAAAAAAAACACCTGCATCATCATTTTATTTAATATATTCCATAGTTTAGATATACTAGAATTTATTTAAATAAGTTACTGCCAAACATTTAGATTTATTTCTTGGGTCTTCTAAATAATGCTAATTTTTTATATCTATAAAATATGGCTTTTTGTGTTAGTTTGATTAATTAAGCTTAAATTCTGAAAGGGCCTATTATATTGGGTTGAAGAGTTTTTCTAGATATTGTCAAATCAGCTCCAGAATCTCATTTGGAAGTGTCTTACCTCTGCTGTTGGGTATACATTTTCCTGCACTTTTATTTGCAGTGTATTACTTTTGCCAGTCTGATACCATAAATAATATATGTTATTGCTTTAAATTTTATTCCTTGTTTCGTAGTGAGGCTGAATATATTAGCATATTTTCATTGGATATTTTATTATTTCTCTTGCAAATTGTCTTTCATCTGTTTTTAATTGGTTCATGCATCTTTTATCAATTACTACCAGCTGTAAACCCTTTGCTTTTCCATACGCCAATATGGCTCATGTCCCATATTCTATATGTCAATGTCAAGTTTGTGTCTTTCCTTTGTTTTTCAATTCTTACTGTAATTTTGACAAATCCATTTTTGTTTATTGTTTATGAGTTATGAATAAGCCTTATGCGTTTAAGACCTTTCCAACCCCAAGGTTTTCCTCTAATTTAGATCTCAAATTAGTGTGTCAGCCAGAGTGAACTGCTTACTGTTCTAGTTCTGTGCTTTTTCATGGTATTGTCTATGCCTGGCAAAAGCACCCCACCTCCACGCATACAAATACGTATGTATCACTATAACTGCTACCAAGAATAAGCCTGGTAAATACCAACCTTTTTCAAGGCTTCTATCAAAGATGACCTTCTTTTTGAGCCTTTGCTATGTCTCTTTTCTTCCTCCTCTCGGTAAAGTTGACTGTTCTTTTCTGCTTGTTTCTCTACCACCCCCAAAGAAGCTATTAGAACACCTCCAACACTTTAAGCCTGTAGATCGATTACAGGCTTGCGTGCTCCTACTGAACTGTAAATTTTTTGGACAAAATTTGTATTATGTCCCTCTCCATACCCCACCCCCCCCACCCCCCGAACTGTAGGACAGTTACACAACAGATGTCTCTTGAGTACTTGCAGATACACAATTGATGGAGATAGGTTGCCTTGGAGGGCTGCTGAGAAGCCGAGCCTATTTCCAAGACTCTGTTCTTTAAAAAAAATATTTTATTGAAGTATATTATTTGTGTAAATTCTAGGTACACAGCACAGTGATGAGTTTTATGTATAAGTGTGTGTCACTCAGTCATATATATATGTTATGGAAAGAAACCAAATGAACCTTTTGGCCAACCAAGTGTTAGTCGCTCAGTCATGTCCGACTCTTTGCAACCCCATGGACTGTAGCCTGCCAGGCTCCTCTGTCCATGGAATTCTCCAGGCATTCTTGCTGGAGTGTTCTTACTGGAGTGAGTAGCCGTTTCCTTCTTCAGAAGATCTCTACTCAACCCAGGGATCCAACCCAGGTCTCCTATATTGCAGGCAGATTCTTTAGAGTCTGAGCCACCAGGGAAGCTACTCCCCCTACCCCTCCCTGCCCAACACACACATATTTTTTTAGATTCTTTTCCTTTACAGGTTATTACATAATATTGAGTATAGTTCGTTGCTGTGTAGTAGGTCCTTGTTGATTATTTTATACATAGTAGTGTGTGTATGTTAATCCCAGACTCCTAAGTTATCCCACCCCCCATCCCTTTCCCCTTTGGTAACCATAAGTTTGTTTTCTACATCTATGAGTCTCTTGTTTTGGAAACAAGATCATTTGTATGTGTATATATATATATATATATATTTTTTTTTTTCTGTACCCCATTGCTGCTGTTTTGCTTGAGGTTGCAAGGACCAGGAATGGTTATCTTCTGTACAGATACCCAATTCAGAAAATTCAAATCCAAATCCTCTCTTTTTCTTACCTAGCTTTCAGCTAGCTGGAACTTTAATGTACTTGTGTAAAGATGAAATCTTTTTCTCTTTAAAGGGAAAAACTGGAATAGCCAAATACTTTTAGGTGGTTTTATGGAAGACTTGTCTATTTTCTTTAGACCCAAAAGTCCTCCCACCCCCAGTTTTCTTGTTTCTTACTGAAAATGCTACTTTTTTTTTTTTCCTTTTAACTAAATTGTGTTTTGCCCATTATTTTTTCTGGTTGGTGAAATTTGTATTGCTAAAGTGGGATTAAGCTTAATGGTTATTGTTTTGTGGCTAGAATTGCATGGGATAAGCTACCTTCTTCCAAAAAGTAAATGGATTGCATGGTTCAGCAACTAACACGAAACTCATTTAACGTGACAGGAGAGCATGGTTTTAAAAGTTAAGATCCAGGTGATCATAAAGTCATTGACTTCTTTTGAATTGGAAGTGACCACAGAAATTGCTGTCTCTTCGTATCACCAAAGTCAACATTGTAGAAATGTATTTATCTAGCTTTTGACTAAATTGCCTCCACTTGCCTCTTCTCATATCACCACTAATTTTGTATAGTTCTAATTATCGTCAGGTTTCTTCCTATAACAGGTTCTATAGCTCCTTTATCTCTCCATTGAATGCCTGTTTGTTGGGAACCTACTAACCTTATATACTCAGTTATATACTTGGACCATTGCAGTATTCTTAACTGGCCTCTTTTTCTTATCCATCATGAGCTTGGGATTGCAGAAGGTCGGCTTACCACTGCCTCTCTTCCTACCTGGTGAAAAGGTACCTGCCGCTTCTGGGCACTGTGACCTTGGACATTCACTGAACCTTGTTGTTAGTCACTCAGTCGTGTCTGACTCTTTGTGACTCAATGGACAAGAGCCCACCAGGCTCCTCTGTCCATGGAATTCTCCAGGCAAGAATCCTGGAGTGGGTAGCCATTCCCTCCTGCAGGGGACCTTCCTGACCCAAGGGTTGAACCCAGTTCTTCTGCACTGCAGGCAGATCCTTTAGCATCTGAGCCACCAGGGAAGCCCTCTGTTACCCTTGATATTCTCAGCTATAAGGGATGATAGTATGTCTCCCACCTCACTAAGTGGTTTTACAGGTTAAATGGTGTGCACTGCTGCTGCTGCTGCTGCTGCTAAGTCGCTTCAGTCGTGTCCAACTCTGTGCGACCCCATAGATGGCAGCCCACCAGGCTCCCCCGTCCCTGGGATTCTCCAGGCAAGAACACTGCAGTGGGTTGCCATTTCCTTCTCCAATGCATGAAAGTGAAAAGTGAAAGTGAAGTCACTCAGTCATGTCCAACTCTTCACGACCCCATGGACTGCAGCCCACCAGGCTCCTCCATCCATGGGGTTTTCCAGGCAAGAGTACTGGAGTGGGGTGCCATCGCCTTCTCCAAAATGGTGTGCACAGCAGCCCCTATAAGGACCTCACCAAAAAGACCTTGCGATCAATGGTACAGTGTCCTAGAACTCTATGTCTGTCCCGTGGACCATCTGGGGGAAGGTCTGATCCCATGTCAACAAGCCTCCT
>NW_011492730.1:235944-271367 GCF_000754665.1 Bison bison bison
CCCATGTCAACAAGCCTCCTGGATGGCAAAGCCCCCACTGGAGTGTCTGAGTTCTCTCCCTCATCACTGTCTCTTGGAGTGAAACACTTGCAGCTGGCCTGTCCTTTGCTCCTATTCATGGGCTGGTTGTTGAAACTCTTATTTGTTCTTGTGTCTTGTTCCTGAGAGCAGGTGCATTTTGTTCGAGTTTCCCTTCTGTCCAGGTCCAGGAATGTGCCCTTCGTAGGGAAAACTCAGGATGCAGATTCTGTCATTTACTGAACACCCTGGCGCCTTCCTTGGAGGCCAGTCTATTCTTTCAAGCTGGTTTTGGTTCCCTGGGAGGGACACCGTTGACCCTGGTGCTGTCAGGGAAGCCTCTGGACCCTATTTCTGTCCTGAGGAAGTCTTCTAAACATGAACCAGTTAGATGAGACATGGTGAAAAAGCCATTTTGCATTAGATGTGAGAATGGAAGAGGTCAAAGGAGAGACTAGGAAGCTGGTATAGCCCATCCCCACCATCTGTGCCTGTGGTTATAGTTTTTAAATTATTAGACAGCAACACGTTTTTCTGAGACAGAAAGTTGGCGCTTTGAAAAATATTTATTTTCTTGTTTTTCAAGTTGTGCCTGAGGCACTGCTGGCCTGAGGAAACAAGGAGCTCTCTTCCTCCCTTCCCTTCTCAATGGTGGGCCTTTCTGTGCTGTGTTCACATTACAGGAAGGACCCAGAGGAAACGAGGTAAATCCACTGTTTGTGTTGACCACCTTGGGAGACAGGCCAGGTGCTGCCCTGTGACTTGGGTCCCATCAGGGAGTATCTATGGCGTTGGCATTCCTGCTTGACTGCGGGCTTCTGGGTAATGATGCAAATCCAGTTTCAAGTTGTATTATCATTAATAATTGTGTAGAAAAACTCCCTTTTCTTTTTCACCCACTAACTGTACCAAACACTGAAATTCCACTTATGGATGTGAATGTTTTTCTAACTGTGTGGAACTGAGTATATTTCGTGTTAAATAGATCTCTGATATTCCTGTTCTGTTTCTGGAGAGTGAAGGTACCTTTTTACATCAGGGTTATTCACTATCTCAGCAATTTGCTCAAAAAAACTGGTAGGATACTGTTGTTCCTATATTTAGCTTTTATTTCAAGATCATAGGTAAGCATGGGGAGAAGTTTCTTTCTTTTTTTTTTTTTAAGTTGCTTATGGTACTTTCAAATTGTGGTCCTGGAGAAGACTCTTGAGAGTGCCTTGGACAGCAAGAAGATCAAACCAGTCAATTCTAAAGGAAATCAACCCAGAATATTCTATTGGAAGGACTGATGCTGAAGCTTCAATTACCTATTGCTTATGATGTGTGTGTATACATATATATATGTATGTATATACACACACTCACACACACACATATTTATTTATTTTATAAGCTTTATTCTCACCTCTTCCTTCTACCTGCCACATTTTCTTACTATCTCACAGAGCAGTTGGCATGTGCTCACTAAATGCAAACTCATTTACATAATTATTAGGAGGGAAAACTGTCTTCATAGGAAAAAATCAGACTATTTCAAACTAAGCAGAAACTGACTTCTGTCTTATCTAATGCTATTACATGACATTTCATTTGCTCACACTGATTGCTGTATATCATTAAGCTTTGTCTGTTCTTTCCTAGTAGAATGTCCTGGAACACCGATCAGATCAGATCAGTCGCTCAGTCATGTCTGACTCTTTGAGACCCCATGAATCGCAGCACGCCATCAGCAACTCCCGGAGTTCACTGAGACTCACGTCCATCGAGTCAGTGATGCCATCCAGCCATCTCATCCTCTGTCGTCCCCTTCTCCTCCTGCCCCCAGTCCCTCCCAGCATCAGAGTCTTTTCCAATGAGTCTCTTTACAGCATCGGACCTTGCTTCTATCACCAGTCACATCCACAGCGGGGTATTCTTTTTGCTTTGGCTCCATCCCACTCTTTCTGGAGTTATTTCTCCACTGATTTCCAGTAGCATATTGGGCACCTAATGACCTGGGGAGTTTCTCTTTCAGTATCCTATCATTTTGCTTTTTCATTCTGTTCATGGGGTTCTCAAGGCAAGAATACTGAAGTGGTTTGCCATTCCCTTCTCCAGTGGACCACATTCTGTCAGATCTCTCCACCATGATCCGCCCATCCCCACGGGCGTGGCTTAGTTTCATTGAGTTAGACAAGGCTGTGGTAGTGATTGGATTAGATTGGATAGGCTGGTAGAAATAAGAAACCATTGGTTGAAAAAAATTTTCATCACCATCCCAGATCTCTGCCCCTTTCCTCCTCAAAGAGTCCTATGACTTTGGTGTCTGTTAGGAAGCCTTCCTCATTCCACACTGGCCATCTCTGGTGTCTTTAGAGCCCCGAACCTGAGAGCCATTTAGCAGAGATTTTTTGTTTTTTAATTAATTTATTTTTGGCTGTGCTGGGTCTGTGTTGCTGTGTGCAGGCTTTCTCTGGTTGCTATGAGTGGGGGCTACTCTCTGGTTGCAGGGAGCGGGTTTCTCACTGTGGCGACTTCCCTGGTGAAGCACAGGCTCTAGGGCGCTCAGGCTTTGGCAGCATGTGGTTTCAGTGGTTGCAGCTCCCAGGCTCTAGAGCACAGGCTCAGCAGTTGTGGCGCCCAGGCTTAGTTGCTCCTTGACATGTGGGATCTTCCCAGACCAGGGATTGAACCCATGTGTCCTGCATTGGCAGATGGATTCTTTACCAACCGACCACCAGGGAAGCCCCCAGCAGAGGAGTTTTGACTGGAGCTGGGATGCTTAGAGGTTGATAACCAGATAGGTTGGGAAGATGTAGCCAGGACCCAGCAAGTAGAAGAAGGTGCTGCAGAAGAGAACTGAGAGAAGAAAGGAACATGAGATTCAGTTCTCTGTAATATTGTTGGACTTAATATATATATACACAACACACAAAATATAATACATACATACACACAAAATTTTCTTTTTTTAATTTTTTTAACTCCAAAAACATTTTGTTTTGGGGTATAGCTGTTTAACAATGTTGTGATAGTTTCAGGTGAACAGTGAAGGGACTCAGCCATATACATACATGTATCCCTTCTCCCCCAAAGGCCCTCCCATCCAGGCTGCCACATAACATTGAGCAGGGTTCCCTGAGCTGTAAGGTAGGTCTTGGTTGGTGATCCATTACATGCACCATTTTTCTCTGAGAATATCAAATTGACCCTGCAAATCAGCCATGGACTCTCAACTAGAGTTTGGCAAAAAAGGAAGAAAGAAAGAAAGGAGAGAGTGAGGGAAGGAAGGAAGGAAGGCTGGCTGTGTCCATTCCAAGAGATCACCTCAGCCTTTCTTCTAATTTTTTTTTCCTTTAATTTTCATGAACATGAGAACAAGTTTCCTTATTTTAAAATGTAACCAAACCTAGATTTGCATAATTGAAACATTTCTGAAAGTGTAATTTAGAATTTGGCAGGACGTAGACTTCAGGGAGGGGCGGAACTTTATCGTTGGAATTTTTATATCTTAAGGACCGCATGGTGAAGTATTGCCTGTCATTTCAAAAACTGTTTTCTTATGGAGAATTTTTAGCTAAACACATTGCTTTTTTTTCTTTCTTTTTTTTAAAGACATGGGTAGCATTAAACATCATTATTATATTACTGAGTTTGAAAGATAAAAGAATTAAATAATTAGAACTGCCATTATCATAGTCAAATTATATTTTCTGAAGTTTAAAAATTCAACCTGTATGTTCTCAGTATATTCTAGTTGATCGTAAGTGGGTGGTGTTTTTGGCAGAACTTCAGTACTTCATTTATAGAACTTCTGTACTTCATTTATAGGTAAACATCACATTCTGTCAATCCTCACCAGTGACTAACTCCTCACATATGACAATGGAGACTTCTAAACAGCCATAGGGCTTGTATTATAAATTATAAAGTAAATTAAGTTATTTTGACATTTGCTTTTGAAACGTTTCCAAAGCAGGATTACTAATGCCTCTTGTCAGTTTGTTTAGGAAATAAGCCTTCAGTTTGCAATATTATTCAGAAAAAAGAAAAATGGTAAGGATACTTTAAATCTGATATTATCCAGGGCTAGAGTTCTACCATAATGGATAGATTGATTCATTATCTTTTGTAGCATGATACTAAGCAAGGATTCCAAAATATGCAATATTGTTGGAGATAAAATATCCGTAAATCTGTATGTACTCTGCATGTTTGGAGAAGGAAATGGCAACTCACTCCAGTATTCTTGCCTGGAGAATCCTGGGGACAGGGGAGCCTGGTGGGCTGCCGTCTATGGGGTTGCATAGCGTCGGACAGGACTGAAGCAACTTAGCAGCAGCAGCAGCAGCAGCAGCAGTCCAACTCTTTGCCACCTCATGGACTGTAGCCTGCCAGGCTCCTCTGTCCGTGGAATTTCCCTGGCAAGAATACTGGAGTGGGTTGCCATTCCCTTCTCCAAGGGAGCTTCCCGACTCAGGGATCGAACTTGTCTCCTGCATCTCCTGCATTGGCAGGTGGATTTTTTACCTCTGATCTACCTGGGAAGTATAAATCTGTATAGTCTCCGTCAAAGCTGGCCTGTAAGCATTCTCAATGATTACTCTGGGAGAGAAACAGAAATTTTGGTGGGAGTTGTGGGGAGAACAGTGGGCCAGACCCCATTATTTGCTGGCTACAGGCTTCATTATGGCCACCTACAGGTCTTTTGACTTTCTCTAATGTTGCCTGTGGAATTTTTCCCATGGTTTGCCAATGGAAAACCTCTTTGAAACTAAAATATTGAGAAAATGTGAGTAGGAGTAAAGTGAAAACTGAGTATAATTTACAGCATAAAAAGTCCCACCTAAAACTTATATGCAGAGTACATCATGAGAAACGCTGGACTGGAAGAAGCACAAGCTGGAATCAAGATTGCCGGGAGAAATCTCAATAACCTCAGATATGCAGATGACACCACCCTTATGGCAGAAAGCGAAGAGGAACTAAAAAGCCTCTTGATGAAAGTGAAAGAGGAGAGTGAAAAAGTTGGCTTAAAGCTCAACATTCAGAAAACGAAGATCATGGCATCTGGTCCCATCACTTCATGGCAGATAGATGGGGAAACTGAAAACAGTGTCAGACTTTATTTTTTGGGCTCCAAAATCACTGCAGATGGTGACTGCAGCCATGAAATTAAAAGACGCTTACTCCTTGGAAGGAAACATATGTCCAACCTAGATAGCATATTGAAAAGCAGAGACATTACTTTGCCAACAAAGGTCCATCTAGTGAAGGCTATGGTTTTTCCAGTGGTCATATATGAATGTGAGACTTGGACTGTGAAGAAAGCTGAGTGCCGAAGAATTGATGTTTTTGAACTGTGGTGTTGGAGAAGACTCTTGAGAGTCCCTTGGACTGCAAGGAGATCCAACCAGTCCCTCCTAAAGGAGATCAGTCCTGGGTGTTCATTGGAGGGACTGATGCTGAAGCTGAAACTCTAATACTCTGGCCACCTCGTGTGAAGAGTTGACTCATTGGAAAAGACTCTGATGCTGGGAGGGATTGGGGGCAAGAGGAGAAGGGGACGACAGAGGATGAGATGGCTGGATGGCATCACCGAGTCTATGGACATGAGTTTGAGTGAACTCCGGGTGTTGGTGATGGACAGCGAGGCCTGGTGTGCTGTGATTCATGGAGTCGCAAAGAGTCAGACACGACTGAGCGACTGAACTGAACTGAAAAGGTATGCAAAATGGCAACACTGAATAAGAACTTCAGTTATTTGGGCATAAATCTTCCCTGTGCTGTGTGCTAAATTGCTTCAGTCGTGTCTGACACTTTGTGATGCCATGGTCTGTAGCCCACCAGGCTCTTCTGTCCATGGAATTCTCTAGGCAAGAATACTGGGGTAGATTGCCATGTGCTCCTCCAGGGGATCTTCCTGACCCAAGGATTGAACCCGAGTCTCTTATGTCTCCTGCACTGACAGGTTCTTTACTACTAACATTACCTGGGAAGCTCAGATCTTCCCTAGGCAAGTAGATAACTGAAAATAATTATAATTATTTTATTTGCTTTAGATAGATTTATCCTTTTACAAAGCAACTTAAAAAAACCTATTTAGTGCTTTTTAGTAATAATAACAAAGCCATACTCTATAGTGGTAAAGTCTTAAAGTCAGAAAACATGGCTTTGCAATCCGATATTCATGGGCCAGGTGACTTTGGTAATGTAATTTTGATCCATCCACATCTTTCTTTCCTATAAAATAGAATTAACCATGCTTGCCCTGAATGCCTCACCTAGTTTTCTTGAAAAGCAGATCAGGTAATAAATATCGTTATTTTGTTTTTGTTTTATATTGGTATAAATTTTATATAGTTGACATAGAACATTAAATTAACTTCAGGTGTATAGCATAATAATTCAATATTTGTCTTTACTGCAAAATGATCACCATGACAAGCTTGGTTATCCATCATCACATTATTTGCTATTTTGAAGCAATGGCTTTAAATGATCATTTATGGGATCATTATGGTTTTAGTTTCTAACATTCATAATATAAATGGAAGGGTCTGTTTTTGATTAACCTACTTCGTTCATCAATATAAAATTAATTTCCTCACATTTAGTGGATTTAATAAAACATTTTAATAATATAGTTATGAGTTTAGCTTTGACCCCTCATACATCTTAAAGTCTTGAAGGAATTATAAACTTAATATTTGTTTTCACAGTTAGGTAACACAAAGTTATTGATTGCTGTTTAGGTACTTAGTGGCACTGAGTAGCTGATCTCAGCAATTGCTGTATGTTAGTTGCTCAGTTGAGACTGACTCTTTGTGACCCCTTGGGCAGTAGCCCACCAGGCTCCTCTGTCTATGAGATTTCCCAGGTAAGAATACTGGAGTGGGTAACCATTCCCTTCTCCAGGGGATTTTCCTGACCCAGGGATTGAACCCAGGTCTCCTGCATTGCAGGCAGATTCTTTACCTTCTGAGCCACCAGTGGCTACCTGGCATAATAAATCTTCCTGCTCTGGAAAACTACAATCAGTTGTCCCCTCTGTTGGGCTAAGGCCTGTCTTTTAGGGACCCTTGGACGCATTACTTTGTCTCTGCTCCTGTGATATTTAAGTCACACTTGTTAAAATATAGATTCCTGGCCATTTTGCTTATGTGACCTTGGGATTGTACTTGTCTAATAAGATCTCCAGGTGCTATGATATATACTGATGATGTATACTAATGATTCCACGTTACTATTTCTTGGCTGCTAAATTCTCAGTGTCTGACAAATAAGTGAGCATAATGAAATCTTCTAAATTTTATATAAGGAAAACTCAAGGGAGTTGGACAGCAAGGAGATCAAGCCAGTCAATTCTAAAGGAAATCAATCCTGAATATTCGTTGGAAGGACTGATGATGAAGCTCCCATACTTTGATCACCTGATGCCAACTCATTGGAAAAGACCTCTATGCTGGGAAAGATTGAGAGCAGGAAGAGAATGGGGCAACAGAAGATGAGATGGTTAGATGGCATAACTGACTCAAAGGACATGGGTTTGAGCAAACTCTGGAGACAGTGAAGGGCAGGGAAGGCTTCTGTGCTGCAGTCCATTGGTTTGGAAAGAGACACATCTTAGTGATTGAACAGCAAGAGGGGGGAAAACCCTTATCATGCCTAAGATAATGATATACACTTTTAGATTTTTTTTGCCAACAGCTGTGACTAGCTTTGTTGTTGTTGTTCTATCTATGACAGGCAGCATTATTTTTGCAAAAAAAAATTAATAAAACCTGGAGATGCAAAGATGAGTTTTAAAGATTTCAACTTCTTTCCCACCTTTCTTCCAACCAAGGCCTGTGAATGTCAGCTAAGAAATTTTAGTATCTGTGTGGCACAAGAGTGTTGTGTAGCCAACCGTAATGGACATTGGTTGGGCTCAACCTCCAGCTGAAAGAAATGGTTGACATTTTTCATCTGACCATTGACCATTTGGGAGTGCTTTCACTGACATTAGTGACACTGTGTAACTGGATTTCCTGCTTTTTACATGATTTATCCAACCTGTTAGTCTAGAGATCCTGATAATGTCTAGACTTCAGAGGAATTTGGAAGATTTGCCTTTTTTTTTTTTAGCTTTCCAAAAGAAGAGTAAATGTATGATAGAATATTGGGGGAAAAGGCATCTATTGTTCTCAGAAATAGCAAACTTTGGTAGGTACATGAGATCAAGGAAAGAAAATCTTCAAACCTTTGAAGCCAGAGTAGATAGTTCTACAGCTGTGTTCTTAGTGTGTTTTCCAGCAGGATCAGGACACAGGGAGCTTATCAAAAATGCAGATTTTCAGGCTTTACCCAAGATGGACTGAATCAGAAACCCAGATGCACGTGGGTCCAGCAGTCTGTGCATTAGTAGGCCCTCCAGATGGTTCGTATGGGTACTAGAGATTGGGAACCACTGCTCCGAAGCATTGTTTATGAGCCCCACCGTGCAGGCCAACTATGCCTTCTTTCAACATTCCTAATATAAAACCTGATGGTTTATTTCCATGGATCTAGATCAGCGCTTCTGGCCCAGGCCTTCTCAGTGGCTGCCATTCGCCACCAGCAGATGCTGAAGCAGCAGGCTAGAGAACTCTGCCTGTCCTTCCTCTGTTCAGAAAAACAGTAGGAGAACTGTCCTTTATGATACATGTAGGGCAAACTGGAATATTTTTACAGAATAATCCTGATCAGCTTGTCTCTAGCTAAAATTCACCAGATCAACTACCTGTTAATATCTTGTTAGAATCTTTGATGGTTTCCTTAGAGCTAGGTAAGTGGTCCAGACGGTAAAGAATCTGCCTGCAATGCAGGAGACCTGGGTTCGAGGTCTTCCTAGATTGGGAAGATCTCCTGGAAAAGGGAATGACTTCTTGCCCTAGTATTCTTGCCTGGACAGATGAGCCTGGTGAGTTACAGTCCATGGGGTCGCAAAGAGTCGGACACCACTGAGCAATTAACTTTCTGCTTTCTGCTCCTAATTGCCATACCTGCTGTTCGTAGCTGCCCGTGTATATGGGGCAGATCCTAGGTTTGCTGGCATTCCAGGGCCTTCTGTAGACAGAGCTGGCTTTGACAGTGATGTTCTCAGAGCCATTCGGAGACTCGACTTAGAGCTTTTAGCTCACATCAAATTGCTACTTAGAATGGGTAATAACTAGGCTGTACTTACACACACAATTATGCACAGAAGGAGAACAGACAGGTTTTGGGAAATCCAGGATGCTTACAGAATAGGAGCTGTGGCTCCACGCACCTTCAAGCTTTCTTTACTTTTTTTTTTTTTTTTAATTCCTCCAATAGCTGACTCTCTCTATGCTGACCTGCTTCTCCACCTGTTTCTCTTAACCAAGCCCCTACACCTGTAATTTGAAAAAGTTAAGCATCTCAGACTTTGGAGCTAATTGTGCTGTCAGAGCGTTGACTTTACTTCCAACAGCCTCAACAAAGGATTTCTGAGAAAAGATGGGGAAAAAGCTTTCCTAAATATCCAAGCATTTAGGGGAGGAAAAAAAAAAAACCCTCAAAACACTTGACATCATTTCCTATGTTTACATTTTTGTTCCTCTACTTCTTAGGTGTTTCAGCTTGGCTCAATAGCTTTTCTGACCCTTAGTTTCATCACCTTAAAGTGGGATCATTATACCTATTTTATGGGGTTATTTTATGTGCTAGATGTAATTAAACAGGAGAATGTACATAAGTTGATGTTTAAAAGATGGTAACTATCTTTTGTTATTCATTGTTATTTTTCAGACTTCATGTTGGGAGTAGAAGATTTAATTTATTTGCAATGTAGAAATGCTCAGAAAGTGGTTTTTAAAAATAGAAATATATCCTTTTTAACATTTTGACATTGAAGTGAATTATCAAAAAGATGTTTTGAAATCATCTCCCCTAAAGGTCTTTAAAATAGGTCACATTAGAGGCAGAAGAGCCCAGCTTGTCTTTGATGACTCAACTCTAAGAATTCTTCCCCATTTTGAAACTTAGTAACTTTATCCCTGGCCTGATGGGCACATAGAAAATTGATTTAAGTGACACAGATGAAAGCAAAGAGATAACAGTTGTTCTCCATTGACTGATTTCTAAGTGTTTGGGAAGAGGTATCTGTAGTTTTCTTTTAGGAGCAGCAGTAATGCTTTTAACCTCTACCCCCATCATCATCTTCCATCAGTTTCAAAATATTTTCTGTAGTAGCTATTAAGTTAATAGACATTGCAGCCTGCTAGACTTGCAGTTGGTAAACAATTTGTACAGGAGAGAGGGGGCCAGGCCTGTGTAATTTCAAGTTAGTATATCCAGTAAATGCACATGCACTTTCCACTTTCACTGTGTTTGACTTCAACTTGTAAGGTAATTGGGAAAATTGAAAAGTCATATTTCTAGTCATGAAAAAAATCGCTTTATTAAAATCTTTTTTCCCCCTTTATTCCTGCAGAAAAGCAGAGGGAACTGTGATATATATTTGGAATTGGACTCCTTTATGATACTGAACTCCCCAAACCCTAAGAATTTCCTAAATGCAGAGAGCAACAAGGGTGCCCTTTGTTAGGTTAATGAAGTGACTTTTGGAAAGCACCTGGGGATGGAGGCAGGTTGCCAAGGGGGACAACCACGTGATTAGAGGGTGGGCCCTTCTAGTCCCACCCCCTGACTTCCTGGGAGGAGAGAGGGGCTGGAGATTGAGTTCAATTGCCAGTGGCCAATGGTATGTTGGGTTAGGGTTGGCCACTGACTCGATGGACATGAGTCTGAGTGAACTCCCGGAGTTTGTGATGGACAGGGAGGCCTGGCGTGCTGCGATTCATGGGGTCGCAAAGAGTCGGACATGACTGAGAGACTGAACTGAACTAATGGTATGTTAATCATTCCTACGTAAGGAAGCCTCCATAAAAACCCATTCGGGCAGCCTCCAGAGAACTTCCGGGATAGTGAGCACGGGGAGGTGCTAGAAGAGTGATGATGTCAGAGAGAGATGGAAGCTTCTCGCCTTTTCCCTTTGTGTCTGGTCTTGAGCATGTCTCTTACCTGGCTGTTCCTGAGTTATAGCCATTATAAGAAACAGGTCAGCAGGTGAGTAAAATATTTATCTGAGTTTTGTGAGGTGCTCTAGCAAAATAATTGAACTCGAGGAAGGGGTCTGGGGAACCTCTGTTTTGGAGCTCATTGGTCAGAAACACAGGTGTGCTCAGTTGCTCAGTCATGTCCGACTCTCTGTGACCCCATGGACTGCAGCCCACCAGGCTCCTCTGTCCATGCAGTTTTCCCCGGCAAGAAAACTAGAGTGGGTAGCCATTTCCTACTCCAGGAGGTCTTCCCAACCCAGGGATTGAACCCCTGTCTTCTGAATTGGTAGGTAGATTCTTTACCTACCTTCCCATATGTGGGAAGCCCGTGCATGGCATGGACCCCTCCCTATAATGCCACATTACTGAGATGTCATTTCCATGTACAATGATCATCCAGAGGCCTTTTCAAATTTAAATCATGATGTAATTAAGGACATATACTAAGCCAGAGTAATATATTCAGCTAATAGTGTTTGTGTGGTAGTGAGATGTTTATTGATTAAGGAAAGAGGGAATCCATTGAGCTAGGAAAACATTCTCCAAACCATTGGAGAATGACAAATCTAAGAGTTACCACTTGAGGGTGTATACCGAACTGTCTTCTGCACTAGGGATATCAGAGAAGAGAGGAGGTGATATATTGCCTGAGGAGGGTCATGACTTAATTAGAAACATAGGTGACAACTTGGCAATTGTTTGAAGCAGGGCGGTGGTGGGTGGGTGGGGGTCTTGTGAGTTTGAACCTTTAACCCGTGGCACCTGACATTCCTTTCATGTGGGGAGTTAGAATTGAGTTGATTTTAGGACAACCAGCTGGTGTTGGCCAATTGCCTGGTGTGGGGAAAATCCTACATACACATTGGAATTACATGCAGAATCTTAGGGACAAATCAAAATGTGCAGAAATTGACGTTGGATGTTACCTGTTGTTGAAAAACAACAAAATTCAACTGAATTTCAAAGATCTTGCAGACTTTATCCAACAATTTATGAATGGAGAAGCATCCAACTTGGCAGATGAAGTGGAGCTCCAAGGAGCTGTTCAGTGTGGAAGACTCAATTGGCCAAAGGGAGCAGGACTAAGGAAGTTATCCTGGGCAGAACGTGGGTTAGTTACTGTATCCCTCCTTTGGAAGAAGGCAGGGGTCTATCAGGATGATTTCCTAACAAGTGCTTATCAGGCTGCTGTTGATGGACTGCTTAAAGATTCCATTTCTGGGAGAGCCAAGGACCATAATTAAGTCTCAGCGTGGTGACATGGGACTTAGCAAAAATGACTGCATTTTAGGCCTGAAAATTGGCAGTGTTGGTAGCTCAGTCGTGTCTGACTCTGTGACCCCATGGACTGTAGTCCGCCAGGCTCCTCTGTTCATGGGATTTGCCAGACAAATATACTGGACTGGGTTGCTATGCTCTTCTCCAAGGGATCTTCCTGACCTAGGGATTGAACTCAGGTCTTCTGCATTTCAGGTGGATTCTTTAACTATTGTCTTGCTTTTAATACAATTCCGTGTGTTTAAAATGCTTAAACATAGGCGGTTCTTTTTGTTTGTGTTTGTTTCACGTGAATATGTCTTATCTCCCAGGATGATTTTATATGTCCTGTGATTCTGAACACATAGTAAAGAGCTTGGAAATACTCACTGAATTTAAATTAATAGTAGGTATACACTGACATTTCTAAAAAATGTATGTGGCAGAAATCACATACACCTGAATACACACACCATTAACTAATATGGGCCATATGCCCCATTCTCTGTTTAGCATGAATGCTTTAGGAAGTCACTCAATCTTAAAAATAAAAGCACACACTAAATTAGAGTAACGTATTGATGACTGATCTGTAAAACAGCTTTATTCACTCATAAACTCTGCTTAATAGCCAGATAAATAGTCCTGAGAAAAAGAGTAGGATTAAGAACTCTTTACTTAGAGCTGGTTAATTTAAATTTTAAATACCACCAGTTCCTAAGATGTGTTAAGATTGAGCTTCAAAAGGTTTATCCTCATGTGTCTTAACGTTTTATTAACTAGAAATGTAATGATGAAATTGACCAATTTGGGCATTAGTAATTCCAGATTTGTGATGGTTTCACCACACTAAAAATTGTAGAACTTCTTTGCTATTTATGAAAAAAGGACTTGTTATGCCTGTTAACGTAATTAAGAACAATGAACATATTTGAGGAAAAAAATACTTGGACTTTGAAATATTTCCTTAAAATATACAAAAGGACGCTGATAAATTTCAGCTGGATGTTATCTGTTGAAAGAAGATGAACATGTTTTCCAGGAAGTATTTTGATGTAAATAAAAGGTGGCTTCTAAGAACTTATTAAGTAATCAAATTTGAAATTGTTATATAACATCAAGTGGCCTTTCTCAAGACTACTACTGCTAGCTCTGACTTTGATATCGATTACTGTTCACCAAAATCAGCCTCGTGGTGCCAAACTAAGGAAAGATGGCCTTTTAATCACTGAGTCTGGTTATTAAGAAAACTACTCGTGATAATGATTACAGGGACTTGTTATACTTGCTATCTACCAGGTATTGTTCTAAGCACATTAAGGGATTTATTGTCTTATTGAAATTACCTTATGGCAAATGCTTTACCATACCCATTTTATAGGTGACAAGTGGCACAGAGGCTCAGAGAATTTCAGTGACCTGATTCGGTAATGTGGTTCATTAGGAATACTGGAATCAGACCTCAAGTGTGTCTCGCTCCAGAACCCATGGGGGTCCTGTTTGGCCTAATATAACCTAGCAGCTTTCCCTCTTGTTTTCAGTTCTTCCCTTACTGTGAGGTGTCATAGCTGATACTCCAAATAGCGTTGAGAACAACCACTACAAGTTATGCAGCACAGGTTTCAGAAATACTGTGGAAAACCCAGAGAGGACCCCTTAATTCAATGAACCTCCAGGCCACGGGCCCCCTTCACCTATCTAGAAAGTATTCCTCCTCCTCCTCCTGACTCATGTCGCAAGGAAGATGTCGGATTTTCTCTCTAGTTCTTGTTTTTTGACTACTCAGCTTTAGCGTGAGTTCCTCCCTTCCCAAATGAACCAGCCAGATTGGTCTTGAAAGGGAAGAGCATTGGGATTTCTCTTGAGGACATCCAATACCAAAGTTCCTGTCCACTTCCTGGTAAGGGCTCTTGCTGGGCTTCCTCAATGGCTCAGCAGGTAAAGAATCCACCTGCAATGCAGGAGACCTGAGTTAGATCCCTGGGTCAGGAAGATCCCCTGGAGGAAGAAATGGCAACCCACTCCAGTGTTCTTGCCTGAAAAAAATCCCATGGACAGAGAAGCCTGGCGGGCTACAGTCCATGGGGTCACAAAGGGTCGAACATGACTGAGCATGCATGCATGCAAGGATCTTCTTTACTCTCTCTGGGGTCTCAGAGTAATAGAACATCATTAACTGAGAATAACACAGTCTCCTTATATGCCTTGCTGCTTTGGAGAAATTCTTCATCATAACCATGATGAAGTTCGCTTGCTCTACAGAGGGGCTCTGATCCCTGCCCTTGGGATGGTGATGGTATTCCCTGCTCGGTTTCCTAGTGGTCTTAGCTTTGAAGATAATGGACCGTTCTTGGCATTTCTTTGTATCTTTGCAGAGCAGACTTTGGATGTAGAAGCTTCCTCAGTTTGCTCTCTTCCTTCCTTTACTCGGTTTTCTAGAACTTGGAATCAATTTTTATTTCTTATTACTGAGTAATAGAAGCAAAAATCGACCCAATGGACTATAGCCCACCAGGCTCCTCTGTCCATGGGATTTTTTAAGCAAGAAAACTGGAGTGAATTGTCATTTCCTCTTGCAGGGGATCTTCTGGACCCTGGGATTGAACCTGGGTCTCCTGCATCACAGGCAGGTTCTTTATCTGCTGAGCCATTGGGGAAGCCCAAAAATCACCTAGAAGAGACTAATTTATCATTGTTTGCATATTTATTTACAGGCAGTTCCTCGAGTTCGCTCCTTGCCTGAAACTCCTGGGGTGGAAACTTCCATTCGTGTATCTCAGATGAGCTCAGGGTGGCTTCTCCATATGATAGTGTCGCATGATGTGCGTTTCTTGGGTCAGAGAGGTTCTGAATTACCCTCAAAGTGTTGATCGCTCAATCGTGTCTGACTCTTTTGTGACCCCCAAGAACTTCGGCCTGCCAGGCTCCTCTGTCCATGGGATTCTCCAGGCAAAAATACTGGAGTGGGTTGCCATTTCCTTCTCCAGGGGATCTTCCCAACCCAGGGGTCTAACCCAAGTCTCCTGCATTACAGGCAGATTCTTTATCATCTGAGTCATCAGAGAAGCCTGAATTGCCCTCAGAGCCTGTCACTTTTCCAGTGGTGTGGAGTCAAAGCATGCAATCGTGAATTTGTCTTTACTCCAGAGTTTAGAAACATTACATAAATTGCAGCTCACACATTCAGTGTTAGCAGGGCAATTGACTCTCAAGTGCTTTTGTCTTCCTTTCTGGTGATAGGAAAAGACACTGTACGTGGTGCTTTCTCGCCTGTAAATTGACTTCAGCAGTTTGTTATAAACTCTTCCAGTATTCATATCACTAGGTTGTAAAAATGCTATTTGGTCCTCAAAACACACACTGTATCTATCTATATTTACCACTGTGTCTGTCTAATTTACCTTTTCATCTTTTCTGCATCTGTTTCCATCCCTACTCTTAATTAACGGCAGATATTTATAAAGACCCTGCTGTATGCCCAGTAGATTTACTAGGTTAAGAAATCATCAATATCTGGCTGGAAGTGATACACTGAGTTCTCTCACTGAGATAGATATTACTATTTAAAAATAATGATTTTTAAACTGAAGCCAAAATCTTTATTTTAAACTTGCTGCTTGATTCTGAATGAGTTTGTCTCAATTTCTTTGAATCCAAGAGGCTGCAACACTTACTGCCCTAATTTTTTAGAGATACTAACAGCAATATAAAAAGAAAAAAAAAGATTAAATAGAAGTAAGTGCTTATTTGGAATTTTGTCTTTTTATTTTATATGCTGATAGGGAAAAATGTGAGTTCAGATAAGGAATGCCAAATGCAATATGCTGTCTCTTTTACAAGTATTGTGCGTTAGAACGTTAAATTTTACATAATTCAAATGAAAGACTGAAAATCAGACTGGAAGCTTAACATTGACACTTCTCGGTAAATAAATAGAACTCTTCCTTCTTTCATTTGATACTATTTAATAGTATTCCTTGACTGTTTTGAGGAAGATTTAATTTCTAACTAATGACTTATTTCAGCATGTGTGTGCATACTCATTTGCTTCAGTCATGTCTGGCTCTTTGCAACTATATGGACTGTAGCCCGCCAGGCTCCTCTGTCCATGGGTTCTCCAGGCAAGAATATTGGAGTGGGTTGCCATGCCATCCTTCAGGGTTATTTCAGCATAGCTGGGCCTAATGAAGATACTCCGCGTGTGTGTGTCTTGTTCATTTCCTGGAACCAAACGCTCTTTATCCTCAGCACATGAAGACTGAAACCCACATAAAGCAATTTCTGAAATCCTTGAAGAGGAAAGACATGTTAAAATGTCACTATTGACATCAGAGAACCTTGCTAACTTCTAAGATCATCAAAATCTTGATTTCTAAAAATATATTTGTTCCCACCTGCTTAAAATCATCTGACTCAGTGAGAGGAATTTGTATTTCAAAGGAATATTTTAACAATAAAGCTGAAAATTTTCATTTAAGAGCTGCATTTTTATGAATAATTAAGCTAATTTTTTCAAAAAGCAGTGCCCAGCCTGGTGCTCTGTAATGACCTAGAGGGGTAGGATTGGGGATGGAGGGTGGAGTAGGGGAGGTCAGAGGGAGGCTCAAGGGGGACTGGGTGTCTGTATACATATGACTGACTCATATTGTTGTGCAGTAGAAACTGGCACAACATTGTGGAGCAATTGTACTTCAATTTAAAAATTAAAAGAGAAAACATTTAAAGCCAGAGATGTGAGAGCTTTCCTTTGGGGGGAATTCTTCTCTTCAGCTCTTCTCCAAGAGAATCTTTCCATTTACACATGCATTTTTCTGTGCTCTTGCTTGATTGATTAGATGTTGTCTTATGTAGATGGAAGTCTGCTGCTGCTAAGTCGCTTCGTGTCCGACTCTGTGCGACCCCATAGATGGCAGCCCACCAGGCTCCCCCATCCCTGGGATTCTCCAGTCAAGAATGCTGGAGTGGGTTGCCATTGCCTTCTCCAAGATGGAAGTCAGTTCTTTCCAAAATGCCAGTGAAATAATGGGTGAAGAAAAAGGAAATATTTAAATTCTTATCTCACACCTTCAATAGCTCATTGTTTCCTCTTCATTAAGAACAGTAGACATCTGATACTTACTAAAATTTCAATAGGTTATACCAACAGCAAAATCCATGACATCTAGTAAAATGATACTTTTTGAGGTTCACAGGACCCCTCTTAGGCCTCTCTGTGGCTTCTTTTTTCTGATTTTTTTTTACATGTGTAGAAATGTTCTTGTCTTATTACCATATTCAGCCACATAGCTATTTTTGTATTCATTTTTTCAATAAATACATATTGCGTGCCTTCTGTGTATTGGTTTAGGGCTTGGGGATTTAAGAGTGAGTGAAACATCGTGTTTACCCTTAGTTGATAAGTTAGCAAGAGAGACACACAGAAACAGACACATGCAGACAAGTATGTAATTACAAATGGTGTCACCAAGCACACTGTGAATTGAGATAAAGAATAAGGGTGGGGGGGACGGGGGGGGGAGGAGTTTAAATAGGTTGGCCAAGGAAGACCTTGAAGGAAATCCCATTTGAGATGGGAGTCTAGATGTTGAGAGTCAACCACATGTATAATTGGAGGCAGTGTGCATTCCAGGTATGTGCAAATATGTGCAAAAGTCTTTGGGTGGAAAAGAAATCATCATATTCAGGAAATAGGAGGGAAAACTGTGTGGTTGAAGCAGAGAGAGAAGGATGTTGGGTAAGACAGAAGTCTATAATTCTTCAAGAGAATCTTTCCATTTACAAAAGGGCCTTTTCATGGGCTGTTGCTTAATTGTTTAGATGTTGTCTTATGTAGATTAAAGCAAGTTCTTGTTGAAATGCCAGTGAACTAGCGAATAAAGGAAAAGGAAATATTTGAATTATCTCACACCTTCAGTAGTTCCTTGTTTCCTCCTGATTAACAGTAGACAGTGGTCTCTACGTAGGCAAATAAATAGGAGTCTAGGCATAGTTTTCCAAGGTCACAGTAAGAAATTAGGATTTTAAATGCAAAGGGAAATCACCAGAATTGTTCAAGCATGTGAATGACAAAACCTAATTGCTGCCTTAAGATTTTTTCTGCTAACTTTTAGAAACTCCACTGATAGGAGTTTGATTTGGCAGTCATCTTGGGGTCTAAGTAGTAAGAGGTGATGAATATCTGGTTCAAGGTGGTAGCAGAGGACATGCAAAAAAGTAAAACCATGCCTTCATGTTTAGAGCTTGAGTAGGCATGACTTCCTGATGGATTGAGGTGGGGGAGGGATGAGGGAGGAGGAGGAGGAAACAAGGGCAAATTTTATATTTCTGGTCTCACAGTTCACCGCCAGTACCTCATCCTGAGAAGGAGAAATTTGGAGCTGGAAGCAGGGAAGTCAGGATTCCAGTGTTTTATCTGGGTCAGTCTAAGTTTGAAATGACCTTGAAATACCAATGTTAAAATGCCAGATAGACAGCTTGAAATGTGAGACTCGACCTCAGCCCTGAGACCTATTCTGGGGAGAACAGAAGTGGGAATCCTGAAACATAAAGATGATATTTATCCACGGGCCTGGGCCAGATCACCTTAAACTGTACGGTTATTGTAGAGAGATGGGTAGATGATAACATTTACTATCTTTTTTTAAGATTTTTTTTTTTTTAACATTTTTGGCTGTACACATCTTTGTTGCTTTGTGTGGGCTTTCTCTAGTTACTGCGAGTGGTTACTGAGAGTAGTTACTAAGAGATCAACTCTTGGTTGCAGCATGTGGGCTTCTCATCGTGGTGGCTTCTCTTGATTTGGAGCGTGGGCTCTGGATGCTGGGACTTCAGCCGCTGTGGCACACTGGCTTAGTTGTTCTGTGACCTGTGGGGTTTTCCCAGACCAGGGATCAAACCCCTTGTATTGCAAAGTGGATTCTTAATCACTGGACCACCAGGGAAGCCCTAAAATATCCTGTCTTATATTAGCCTTTAAAATGTAAGCACAACAACAAAAACCAGTGACCTAACTCTTTCCATACAACATGTTTAAAATTTAGTTTCGGATCAGATAAAGTAGGTTTGGTATCAAAGCAACAGAGGTGTGGGATCATAGCCAGACTGCTTGTCCATTTTGGTGAACTGCTCCGGCAATATTCAGGAATTCCTCTGGCACCAGGGAAATAATTGTACTGCCTGAGAACATCTGTTTGTGGGAGCATCTCCCTTAACAAAGGCTATAATCTGACCATCTGAGATGATATTTCTACTCGAGCAACTCTAAAGGTTGCCACTGATGGGGAAGACCAGTTTAGGTTACAGGCCATCATCCCCAGGATGATGTTGTGGGCTCTGTCCTGGTTTCTTCACTTGCCTTCAAGCTAAGGGGCTCTTCATCACTTAGTGCCATAGAAGTCATCAGAAGTAAGTGACAGCCGGCAATTGGCTGGGGCCAAGGTTACTCAGCATTCCTAGTTGCAAAGAAATAACCAGTGACTCCACTCAAGAGGATGGTGTCATGGGAAAAGAAGGATCTTAACTAAGCAAGGAATTAAGATCCTGGAAATGCAAGAAAGCCCACTGTGGTTCAAATTGGCCAAAAAGGCAAAAGCAGGATGAAGAAAGCACATTTTTGAAGTGCATCCTCAGCAGTTGGACTCTGTCATTTTTCTTCTATGAAAGGAGGGTGGGGGGAGTACCTTACATTTCCCCAGTTATAGAAGTCTCCTGCCCAGGACTGTTGAGAAACAAGTGCCTGCATTTTAGAAAGAGATCTTGGAAGAACTCAGCTTCCCTAGGAAGTACTTTGTTTTGTAGCCTTAACGGGTATGCTTTCCTTGAAGATGATGTATATCTATTTTATTTTATTTTATTTTTTTAAATTTCTTTATTTGGCTGGGCTGGGTCTTAGAACATCTTCATTGCATCATGTGGGACCTTTTGTTATTGTGCATGGACTCTAGTTGTGGCATGCTGGCTCAGTAATTGTGGCGTGTGGGATCTTAGTTCCCCAACCAGGAAGTGAACCCATGTCCCTGCATTGCAAGGCAGATTCGTAACCACTGGACCACCAGGGAAATCCCATTATATATCTAGTTTAAAGCAAGCTGCTACATATATTTGACTTTTCTAACAATATCAACCGGAGTAGGCTAAATTAAGTTGTTGTTCCGTTGCTTAGTTGTGTCTGACTCTTTACGACCCCATGTACTGCAGCACGCCAGGCTTCCCTGTCCTTCACAGTTGAGGCAATAAATAATGTTTATGATTGACGTGCTTGTTGGACAGCTTACAGTCCTGCACCAAGCTACTTTCTCCTGGGATGTTTGCGGAGTAATGGGGCTGGCCCAATGGGGAGCACTCCAGGTACAGGTCAGAGAAAAAAGAAAACATAGAGGAAGCATAAAAGAGGTCTAAGAGAAGAAGGGCTCAAGGGAACAATGCACGCACACATGCATGTTCAGAGCAGTGTAAGTCATAACTGCCAAAACTTGGAAGTAACCAAGGTTGTCTTTAGTAGGTGAATGGATAAAAAAACTGTGGTACATTCAGACTATGGAATATTATTCTGGGCTGAATAAAAAGCTATTAAACCATAAAAAGATATGGAAGATACTTGAATGCATATTACTCTATAAAAGCTATTTTGAAAAGGAATCTACTGTATGATTCCAATTATACAACATTCTGGAAAAGGCATAACCATAGAGACAGAAGATGAATGGTTACCAGGGGTTTAGGAGGGTGGGAGAGATGAGATGAATAGGTGGAAAACAGGATTTTTAGGGCAATGAAGTATTTAATAGATATGACACAGTATGATATACAGTTCAGGAGTGTTCAGTACTTTCAAATTTGTACACTCAATCCCCAAGAATTTTTCATCTTGCAAAACTGAAATTTGGTCCCTGTTGCTCAGTTGCTAAAATTGTGTCTGACTCTTTGCCGCTCCATGGACTGCAGCAGGGGAGGCTTCCCTGTTTTTCACTATCTCCAGGAGTTTTCTCAAACTCACGTCCATTGAGCCAATGATTCCATCCAGCCATCTCATGCTCTGCTGTCCTCCTCTCCTCCTGGCCCCAATCTTTCCCAGCATCAGGGTCTTTTCCAGTAAGTCAGTTCTTCATATCAGGTGGCCAAAGTATTGGAGCTTCAGTTTCAGCAGCAGTCCATCCAATGAATATTCAGGGTTGATTTCCTTGAGGATTGACTGGTTTGATCTCTCCTTGTCCAAGGGACTCTCAAGAGCCGTCTCCAGCACCACAGTACAAAAACATCAATTCTTTAGCACACAGCCTTCTTTATGATCCAGTTCTCACATCATGCATGACTACTGGAACAACAACAAATCTGCATTTCCCTGTCTCGTTAGCCCTTGGTAACCACCACTCTGTTCTGTTTCTGTGAATTTGATTACACCAGGTACCTGTATCAGTGGGATCATACAATACTTGGCCTTTTGTGACTGGCCTGTCTCACGTAGCATAATGTTCTCTAGGTGTATCCATGTTGTAGCACATATAAGAATTTTTAAGGCTAATAGCACCCCACTCCAGAACTCTTGCCTGGAAAATCCCATGGATGGAGGAGCCTGGTAGGCTGCAGTCCATGGGGTCGCTAAGAGTCGGACATGACTGAGTGACTTCACTTTCACTTTTCACTTGCATGCATTGGAGAAGGAAATGGCAACCCACTCCAGTGTTCTTGCCTGGAGAATCCCAGGGACAGGGGAGCCTGATGGGCTGCCGTCTATGGGGTCACACAGAGTCGGACACGACTGAAGTGACTTAGCAGCAGCAGCAGCATATTCCATTGTGTGCTAGACCATGTTTTGTTTATCCATTCATCTGTTGGTAGACACATAGGTTTCTTCCACCATTTGGCTACTGTGAATAATGCAGCTATGAATGTGGATGTGCAAATAATCTCTTCAAGATGCAGCTCTCAGTTTTTCTGGGTATACACCCCAAAGTGGAGTTACTGTATCTGGGCTTCCCAGGTGGTGCTAGTGCTAAGGAACCCACCTGCATTGCAGGAGACATAAGAGACGTGAGTTTGATCCCTAGGTCAGAAAGATCCCCTGGAAGAGGAAATGGCAACCCACTCCAGTATTCTTGCTTGGAGAATCCCATGGACAGAGGAGCCTCCTGGGCTACAGTCTATAGGGTTGCAGAGTTGGACACGACTGAGGCGACTTAGCACAGGCACATAACACACATGATAATTTTTAATTTTTTGATGAGCTGCAATACTGTTTGTCATATTGACTGCACATTCCTACCAACAGTGCATAAGGATGGTACTTTCTCTACTTCCTTGCCAATGCTTATTTTTAATAAACATTTTAAATAGTAAATATCCTGATGGGGTGAGGTGGCATCTCAGAGAGATACATTTTTGAGGTAGTTTTGATGCATGAAGTAATTTTCAGTTTTTTGACTTATAATATTTCAGATGTATGGTGAAGTGACCCAACTATATATAAGTATATATGTATTTTTTTAATGTTCTCTTCTGTTATAGGTCATCCCTGTGCTGTACGGTAGGCCTGTGTAGGTTATTTATTTTATAGAGAATGTATGTATATGTTAATCCCAAACTGCTAAATTCTTTAATGGTTAAAAATGTCTTTGGCTGCAGGTAACATGTAGCTTCCTTTCAAATTCACTGAAACAGAAGTTTAAGTATTTTGAGGGAATCACATATTACATTTTGGAGAATTTCTGCATTGAAAATCCCTATTTTGATGTATTATGCAGAGAATGGTCTATATTTCAGGGAATACACTTTAAGAGATGTTCCTGTGAGGGAGCAGAATGGATTGCTGAGTTAGGAACATCAGAGTTCAAATCCCAGTTTTATCTACTATAAACTGATTGATCCTCAAATAAATGCACTGGCTGCATCAGACCATGAAATATTACTCAGCAAGAGGTTATTTATAGTTATCCAATGTTTTATCAAAGATTTTCACCACTGTCGGTTATTTCTGGGATTAATATTTTCATCTCTGGGCTGTGATTCAGCCACCCTTCCTGTGATACTTGTTAGCTGTCACTGGCTAGCAAGCATCCCCTCTGAAGCATTCTGTCATTTTCCTGTAAGTTTTTGATATTACAATCATCATTGTGTTGTCTACTGCTCACAGGAATGAGTAGTCTTGGCCCTGTGTCCAAAGCTGTTGCCTTTTCTCATGAAAAATCATGATGTTTTGGGGGACCTCTCAGTTTTGTAGAATGCTGTTATTCCAGAGTGAGAGGAGAATGAGGAAGAGGTGGAATTGGGAAGGTTAATTAAGGAAACTCTGGATACTAAAGTGTGTCTTGTGCCAAGTTCAAGAGATTGGACCTTCTTCTATAGGGATTGAGTGGCTTAGTGGTATTGGGTAAGTATTGGGGCAGATGGTATGGAGGATGGATTGGAAATTAGCGACAAACATTAAGGTGAGTTTGCAGATCTTTGCAGTGTTGCAAGAGAAAAATGAGACTGGTTAACAGACTAACAGTGCTGCCATTACAAAATGGGATAGACAGGGTGACGTGAAGTAAATTAGGGAGAAAAAGAATTCTAGAATCAGTTCAGAGTTTCAAATCGGGGACAGTGAAGCTAATAACCGAGAAGATATTGAAGGAAAGAAAATGACTTTCATTTTGGATGTGAATCCCTGGAACAACCCTTCGGAGATGTATAGGAGGCAGGTGAGGGCATAGTTTTGGAACCCGGAAGTACTTCACCTGGAGATCGAGAGCTGGGAGTCTTCTGTGAAGAGACGCTGACAGGAGCCATGGGGCTGGATGAGCCCACCTAGTGAGAGCTTGTAATTCAGGGACAGTCCTGTGGTCAGTAGCATCTCAGGGGTGGGCAAAGGCAGGTGATGGAGAGAAATAAGGAGTGATGAAATACTGAAATGATGGCCAGTGTTTTCTTAAAGTCTGCATTTACTTTATTTAAAAAAAATCGAGTTCTTTTGATATGGACCGTTTTTAAGGTCTTTACTGAATTCTTTACAGTATTGCTACTGTTGTATGTTTTGGTTTCTTGTGTGGCTGTGAGGCGTGTGGGATCTTAGCTTCCTGACCAGGCACTGAACCTGCACCCCCTGCGTTGGAAGATGAAGTCTTAACCACTGGACCGCCAGGGAAGTCCCTGCATTAACTTCAGATATCACATTGGTAAAGGAAAAGCTACTTTCCCCAACATTTCTCAAGTGATGACTCAAAACTTGTATGAAGTTGGCTCTCCCCGTCTGGTTGTAATGAGAAATATTTATGATCTAACTTAAATCAACCATCTTAAGGTAAGAAACAGAACTTACAAAAATTGACCTGGAAGAGTGACAGCAGCGGGTGGTGGAAATTGCTGGAGAGAGTTGGAGGTCTGGTATTAGTTCAGAGTTTCTGTCATGGAATAGCCACGTGATCTTGAACTTCCAATATAACTTCTCAGGACTCAGTGTTATCATCTGAAAATTAGATATTCTCTTCATTTCCTTCCTTCAGTAAAGTTTATTACTTTTAAAGCAAAGTCGTACAGTTTCCTCATTCAAGGTCAGAGAAGTCTTCCCTAAAATAAATGGTATAAAGTTCATAAATTAAAAGAAAGTACATTTATTTCATTTGCGAAATCAATTTCCATCACAGTTCCTTTCAATAACATTTTAAAATCATCATCTGGTCAGTGATATAGCCTTGCTTTAATCTTTAGCACAGAGATTTATAAAAATGACCTTGTGTTGTTTATCATCCTTCTATCTCTTATTTCCCAGCTAGGCCATTAAATTCTGTTTCACACCTCAGATCTTAAGACAGAATGCCTTGTAGATGTGTTTGAATCAAAGCTAGATAAATGTCTTTCAGTTGATTAATATCTACTTCTCTGCTCCACTTTGACCCATCATTTCTTCTTTCTACCCTTTTCATCCATTCCCATGGTTTTTTACTACTGAGTGGTTAGAAGACGGTGGGTATTTAACAAACAATAGAACAGCTTACTTCCCATTTTAACTTAAATCTTGTTTCATTTACAAGACACATTAGAGTAAGTCATTTGACTATTACAGAGGCGTGGCTTTTCTTTTACCCCAAACACTCTTGCTCCACAGACTTTATACCCTTGTTGTTATTGTTTAGTCGCTAAGTTGTGTCTGACTCTTCTGAAACACTATGGACTGTAGCCTGCCAAGTTTTTCTGTTCATGGGATTCTCTGGGCAATAATACTGGAGTGGGTTGCTGTTCCTTCTCCAGGGGATCTTCCCAGACCAGCCAGGAATCGAACCCATGTTTCATAAATTGGTAGGCAGATTCTTTACTGCTGAGCCACCTGGAAAGCCCTTTGATACCCTAATTTTATCTATTATGCAATTGTGGCACTTTACTGTTTTCTTTCTTTGCCTAATTTCCTTTGTTTTCACTGCCATCTCCTCCATTCTGAATGTAACCCTGCCTCTCATTTCCTCCTAAATGCTGATCCTTCTTATTAATACAAGAATCTGAGAGGACTCTTGCCCATATGTTCTAATGACTACCTGTGTTCTTTTAAAGTTTTTTTTTTTTATTTAATTGAAGTAGGTGAAAAAAAAAAAGTTACAGGTGCACATACCTGTGTGCACTCTTAACCAACTCCTTGACCTTACACAGGTGTGTTGGCCTAGCCGGGTGTGGCTGACTTAGGTTGCTAATGTAGCATTAATCATGATGAAATATAATTATATTTGGTGATTTGCCATATCCAGTGAGCCATAAGCTCCTGAAGAGATGCTTAGCTGCCAAAGGAGGTCATAGCCATCATTGTAATTACCCTATAGCCCACCCACGGGCACAAATGTGCTTAAATATTTTCTAGAGTAAATGACCCTTAGACACTGTGTCAGCCCACATCAGACCGTGTTGTAAATCATCATGGCAATTTTTTAAAGTCATGGTTTGTACTCTATACATTCTTTGTGCTTTTCTGTACTTATAAAGCTTTTGTATAATTTCCTCTAAAAAGCTACAAAAATTTGGTATTCTCTACGAAAGTGATGTGAACAGTAGCACAACATCGTCAATTTAGGGGCGTCTTTATCCTTTTTTCTAACATTAATATGGGATTATTTATAACTGAAGTGATCAAAGGATAATGTGAAAACTGTATTTTCCTTTTTCATATGTATGTATAGTTGTATATTTTTTTTATTGCGTATCTTGTTTTAGAAGTCTCAGCATGGCAAGAATCCTAAATATGTAAATTTCTTTGACTGGAATAGCCTGTCAATTGTGTGATAGCCTGTGGTTTTCTGAGGTCCATATGCCAATTCCCTTGGCTCTTCTTTGATTTATATCATGTGGTAAATTATTCCCTGCAGCAAGAAGCAATCTGCATCTCTCAAATCAGATGTGATTAGCAGCAGAAGGGCTTTCTGCTAAGGTATGGACCAGTGACAACATGAATGTATGTCAGTATCTGACTGAGAAAAGATGAAAAGTCAATATCCAGTCTACTTAACACCAGTTTGACCCAGATTTTGGGGGGGATCTGAGGAAGGCAGTTTAAGAGCTAACATCCTGAATAAGGTGATTGCGGACCAGATGACAATAATCTCAAGTAATCAGAGAGCAAGCTTCATTGTCTCACTGAGACTTTGACATTCTCTTGATGCAAAATCTGCATGCTGCCTGACATTGTCTGGGAGTGCATAAATGACAGTGGAAAGAGGAGAGGGAAATCTAGTGGTCTGATGGCTCGATCAAGGGAGTCGTTGTTCCTTTCGAGAAGGCTGAGTTCTATTTCTGGCTTTCCCCTCCCCTTCCGGGCTTTGATACAGGCTGCTGAAGCTTTCATTATTACTTATTTTATTGTATTGTTTTTTAAAGTGATTATTTCCATGGCAACAGGGCACCGTTTTAGGCATCAGGGAGGTGTGACAGCCACAGTGGAGTTGCGAATCAGCAAAGATAAAGGGAGAGGAGTGTGGGGGTATGTAGGATGGATGTGGCGAAGCCCCATAGGTGGTCTAATTTCAAATGTCTGAGAATGGAAAATTTTGATTCATGTTGACTAAGGCAAGCCAATAAAGTAGCTCTATTTATTTTTCTAATAGTTAAAAAAAAGAAAAAAACAATAGAATACTCTTCTAAGAGGATACTGCTGATGAAATTTTACAAGATCTAACTGTGAGACAGCAATATAGTCTTTCTTGATTTGGCCGTCAGTCTTACCTTTTTATGGGTGTCCAAATGATCAGTGGTATTGGGATAATTTTAGCCATGTCAGAATGAGGAAATATAGAGAAAGTACTTGAGCTGGAGGCAGCCCTGATATTAAAAAATATGTTTTGCCACTGCTGGTGTTAAGGTTCAACTTGTATTTCAGAGATGAATGAATAAATGGTATGTGAAATACCATGAATAAATGGTATGTGAAAATAGATTAATTCTTCTGTTTTTGAAGTGAACTCCTATGGTTTTAAACAAAAACACAAATAGTAAACAGATCAGTAATAATAATCCTAAGGATCTCAACTTCTTAAGTTCTTCATAAAATCCAGGCAGTACTCTGATCAATTTCAGTATGCCAGTAACTTGTCTGACAAGGGAGATCTTTTGAAATCCTACTTAGTGTGGGCAGTTACGTTCATAATGCAAATTTAGCCCTTAAAAATGTCCTCACTGGACCCCAGGGAACCTCGATTAAGCTGATAATAGGTAGGTTAGGTAGTTACTTCTCATTATTTGTCAGATACAATATTGAAGCACACATTTCATTCTCATGTTAATACTCCATTTATGAGGAAACCCCTCAGTTCCTGTTGACCAAAGCTCCCTCTGGGGATGCAAATTGCTTGTTACTTCAGGGAATAATTTGCCATTTTATGGCTATACCATAGTGTTTGGAAGCTTTATTGACTTTTGCTCATTTTATTGCCAGAGTGAAGGACATTTTGCACCGATCTTTTCAGATTATCATTGAGTGTCTGAGAACTGATCTTTTTTTCTTATTGAATAGGTAAGAACCATTGAAATGATTTCAGTTAACTACTCTCAGTTGCAGGTTATGTACAGTACAGATTGTATGCATGCACGCATGTTCAGTAGCTTCAGCCGTGTCCAGCTCTCTGTGACCCTGTGGACTCTAGCTCTCCCATCTCCTCAGTCCATGGGATTCTTCTGGCAAGAATACTGGAGCGGGTTGCCATTTCCTCCTCTAGAGGATCTTCCCAACCCAGGAATTGAACCCATGTCTCCTGCGGATTCTTTACCCCCTGAGCCACGTGGGAAGTGCCACAGTACAGGTTATGTAGATTCCAATGGATATGGAAGAATGTAGCTTTTTTACTGTCTTACATGGGTTTTCTCCATTTGGTTACTTAAGGCCACCTAGTATAATAATTATTATATATAATTATTATATGGATAATACAATTATAATATAATAATCCACATTATATGGATTAAAAAGAAGGAAGGATAACAATCCATTCTATTTGAATACTTTGTACCCTACATAAGAGTCCCCAAACAATCCTGCTTGATCCTCATGAGTAAATATTCCTTTGAAGTATGTGTTTTCCTTATTTTATGTCTAGGAGTGCTTAGTTTTGTACAAATCCTTTTTAAGTTTAGACCCCAGGTCACTTAACTACCCACCAAGTTTTATTGCTGGCACAGCCTCCTGTCATTAAACCAGAGAGAGATGTCTTACATTCTAATTTTATTAGATAATTTTTCAAACTTTAATTATATAAGAAAAAATACCAGTGGAAACATTAGAATCTCCTTAGTATACTGAATATTTGGAGTTTAAGTACATAATATTTTATTCCATAATAAATATGCCTAACTCATTAGAAAAGACCCTGATGCTGGGAAAGATTGAAGGCAAAAGGAGAAGGGGGCAGCAGAGGATGAGATAGTTAGCATTACTGACTCGATGGACCTGAATTTGAGCAAACTCCGGGAGATAGTGAAGGACAGAGGACCCTGACTGACTACAGTCCGTGGAGTCTTAGAGAGTCAGACGCAACTTAGTGACCAAATAACAAAAATATGCTTGAATTTTCAAAGTTAAAATTCCAAAGATAATGACCTTTCAGTTGGATGAATATTAGAACATCATTCCCCAGATGATGTTCACTTTGTGCTTTTGTGCTGTCTGGAAGATGATACTTCATTCCTAGGACATGGAGTCTTTGTAAGAAGAGGGGATGAAGGTAATTAGCCTCTGATTTCTTTGCTAAACTCTGTTAGCTGGCAGGTGGATCCTGTGACCTCTACTGGGCAAAAGACATGGTCAGGAATCATCTGCTAATTCTAAATACTGTTACTGAAATACCCACTGGCCCCATCCATGTTTGGTTTCCAAGGTTTGTGGTTGCCCTGGCCTTAAAGTAATTCAGTGTGTTGCTGTTTAGCCCAGTAGTGCTAAAAATGTGTCAAATTCGTGTTTAATTTAAATAACTTCTTTGGGATTAACATATACACACAAATATATTTAAAATAGATAACCAACAGGACCTCTTCTATATAAATACAGGGACCTCTACTCAGTATTTTATAATAACCTAAATGGAAAAGAATTTGAAAAAAAAATAGATACATCTATTTATTTCTCTGAATCACTTTGATGTACAACTGAAAATAACACATTATAAATCAATTGCACCTCAATATAAAATAAAAATACAAAAAAAATTTCAGAAGAGCCATTAAACAATCTTTATTAAATTCTTGCTGTCTTAATTACTGTGCTTGATGTGAGAACTGTATATATATGAAAGAACATAAAATATAAAACCAATGATACAGGAAAGCTTTCATTTTTTATGTAGTCTTTTCCCAAAAATGGATTAGCATTCCAAATATTTTATTTAAAACCAAGAGTTAAAGACCAGAAATCTACAAAAGAGAGAATTTATTTTAAATTGGAGAGTAATTGATTTTTTTCTCCATAGAAGTGCTATACTTGCATTCATCATATAGAATGAAACTTTTCAAAAACAGTTTCGTATCAAGATATAATATTTCTGTTAAAAAGAAAAAAGTGTTTTGTTTTTATTATCCCCATGGTTGTTCAGTCTTATTTCTGTGTTCTGAAATTTTGCCTACCAGGAAAATCCATTAATTCAGCTTGAGAAAAATAATAATGAAAATCATTCCTGTAATGCAAAATACAAACGATTAATAATGGCTAAAACTTAATATTTCAAAAATACCACTTCTGAGAGATGATTCCTACAACTATCCTTTTATGTACATAAATAGTTTTTAAACATTTTTATATTGAAGTATAGTTACAATGTTGTGTTAGTTTCAAGTATACATTATTTACACATATATCTATTCTTTTTCAAGTGCAAAGAAACGACTCATTGGAAAAGACCGTGATTCTGGGAAAGATTGAGGGCATGAGGAGAAGGGGGCGACAGAGGATTAAATGGTTGGATGGCATCACTGACTCAATGGATGCGAGTTTGAGTAAGCTTCGGGAGATAGTGAAGAACAGGGAAGCCTGGCATGCTGCAGTCCATGGGGTCACAAAGAGTCAGACATGACTGAGCAACTGAACAAGAACAACAGTTGTTTTCAGACTCTTCTTATAGGTATGACAGAGTATTTAGTAGAGTTCCAAGTGCTATGCAGTAGGTCTTTGTTGGTTATCTATAATATATATAAATGTATATGTAAATACAATTTATATAAAGTTTATTACATTTATAACATATGTAAGTCATATATATGAACTAAAGTTCAGTGAGGTGAGCTTGGAAGTGAGGTGAGTAAGTGCAGAGCTTGGACTGAGTCACTGTATCTGACTGTGTGAGGGAAGAACAATTAGAAAGACAGAAACAATGCTTAGTAGTGTAGAGTATAGGAAGAGATGCTCTCAGTATAAAGGAGTCGAGAAAGATGTCACAGAAACAGTGGTGCTTAGTGTGACTTTGAATGATGAATTGGATTCGAACACACACATGCTAGAGTTAAAAAAACATCAGAACAATTAAAATTTTAATTAAGAGTTTATTGTGCATAAAAAAACAGTTCATGAACTGGGAGCCTGCAAACCGAAAGGAGAATGAAGCCCCAAAGTGCACTATGACAGGTCCGTTGCTAAAGTGAGAACGCAGAAGCTGTTTAACCTTTACAGTGGCTGGTTCTCACATTGGAGGTTCACAGATGCAGGGCATTGGTGAAGAGTGAATATCTAATACCATTTTAGATTATGATTATAGTTTTGTTTATGATTACTGGAGGCATTTACAGAAGATAACCTAAATTTTGCATGTGACGCAGAATAAGCTAGATTAAGGTTTTGCTTACAGGGTTTACTGGTTTTGTCAGTGTAGGAGATTCTCAGGCCAGGTCTCCATTTAATTTTAAACCTAGTGAATGGAGAGGCTTCCCTCATGGCTCAGTGTTAAAGAACCCGCCTGCTAATGCAAGAAACGTGAATTCGATCCCTGAGTCAGGAAGATTCCCTGGATTAGGAAATGGCCCCTAAACCAGTATTCTTGCCTGGAGAATTCCATGGACAGAGGAGCCTGGCAGGCTACAGTTCATGGGGCTGCAAAGAGTCAGACACGACTGAAGGACTGAGCAGCAGAGCAGTGAGTGGAAAGGTGAAATGCCAAAGGAATAGGAAACTGGGGACTTCTGTCTAGCCCATTCCTGTCTGTTGGAACCTGAAATGAAAATCGAGACAGATAGTTAGAAAATGATGTAGTGGACCTTAAATATTGCGTTGGCCACAAAAGTTCCTTTGGGTTCTTCCATGGAACTTTTGTGGCCAACTCAATATGAAGTAATAGGCACCATATGCCAATGAACCAGATCGTTTCACTTTGCTCCATGAAAGATGATTTTTGAAGATTTGGAGAGAAGAATCAGATTCATTGAATATGACCAGTGGCCTGACTCTTGAAATATGTACTCCCAATGGCTTCTAGCAATTGGATAACATTATGATTGTGTTTTACAGATTAAATATGATTCTGAATATCAGTCCTTCATTTTATATGTCTGTGTACCTACCCATCTCTGAAAATAATTGTAGATAAATTTATTAACATTTATAGATATTAATATTTATAGAATTTATTAACATTAATAGATACAGTAATGACCATACATGGTCTCAAAATTCTAGGCCTTAAGAGAGTAGAAGCATGGTCATTTTAGCATGAGAAAACTTTGCAGTAAGTCATATGTCAACCATTCAAAGTTTATATATATATATAATATGTAATATATATGTATACAAATTACACACATATACTACACAAAGATATACATATATCTACATGCACTAGTAGATATACAATATGTATATCTTGGATAGTATATGGGTTTGTATACTACTGGAGTGGGGTGCCATTGCCTTCTCCGATACTATGTATATATATATGCATATATATGTGTGTATACACTTATGTCTTTGAGCAGTATTCACCACTTAAAAATGCTGCATGATAGGCTAGTTGGAATAATGATTATAATATTTGTGGGAAGTTAATTGGTGGCTCAGACAATAAAGAATTCACCTGCAATGCAGGAGACCTGGGTTCTTGCTTGGAGAATTCCATGGACAGAGGAGCCTGGCAAACTATAGTCCATGGGTTCGCAAAGAGTCGGAGATGACTGAGCAACTAAACACAAACACAATTAAAGAAATAGTATCCTTGATGGTCTGTTCAGTTCAGTTCAGTCGCTCAGTCGTGTCCGACTCTTTGCGACCCCATGAATCGTTGCACGCCAGGCCTCCCTGTCCGTCACCAACTCCCGGAGTTCACTCAGACTCATGTCCATCAAGTCAGTGATGCCATTCAGCCATCTCATCCTCTGTTGTCCCCTTCTCCTCCTGCCCCCAATCCCTCCCATCATCAGTCTTTTCCAGTGAATCAACTCTTCGCATGAGGTGGCCAAAGTACTGGAGTTTCAGCTTTAGCATCATTCCTTCCAAAGAAATCCCAGGGCTGATCTCCTTCAGAATGGACTGGTTGGATCTCCTTGCAGTCCAAGGGACTCTCAAGAGTCTTGCTCCTTAAATATACCTCACACTTGAACTGTCTGCTTTGATCAGGTCGGCGATGAGGAACATTGTATGAGTGTAGCAGAGAAGAACTGAACTGGTACATGCGTTGTTAAGCTGCCTTCTGGAATACATCTGCATGGAGGCTGAGTACTGATGCTCTGACAGTGGATCTAAGCAGACAGATCTCATTAGTGCTCTGTTTGAGCAGAGGAGATGAGATTGGTAAACTCATATAGTGAAGAGAGTTGAGATCATGGGAAACATATTAATGATAAGACAAAGCTTGAATGGGCCAAAGTTAGCGGTTCATAAAGATGAAGAGATAGTTGGCGCTGAGTATCTGTTCGGTTAGATTCTACTCTGAATCTGTCCTTTAATGCCCACCTTACATGCTTCTGCGAACAGGTCTGTCATCTGCACATAGATCATCTTTAATCAATGGGAAGAGGGAGTGCTCTGGGAAAGAGAAAGATGAAGATATGTTAATGTGTATCTTGTTTTCTTTCTTCTATGACTCCTTAGCTCCCATTTTTATTCTATCAGTACTTTTTTCCAGCCACAGACAAGTGCTTATCCTCCTATTCTGCTTGTTGAATTGGCAGATGTTTAAAGGTCATTGTAATTTTGAAGAGGTAGCTATTGTATTATGTTGTAGTGAAAATTAGAGCAAGACTAATTTTCAAAATTGAAATATATTCCCTTCATTTTCTAGTGAATAACGTTTAGGACATTATTAAGAATTGTATGTTATGCCTTGTATTACCCATTAGACTCAACTCCTTTTAACAGTCATGAGTGTAATTTTGCTTAAGATTTTCATTGATCTCATTTACTCTGTTCCCAGGAGAATATGTGTGTATAAGGAATGCAGTACATCAACAATATTTTATCTGCCTTCTTTCTTTTTCCATGAGATTGCATCTGGGTTTTCAACATGAAATGGGTGCTTGTACGTGTACTTAAACTACATGTCTAAGCAGTGTATATTGCTTTATTCATTTTTTCGAAATTGACTCCCATTTTCTAGTAGATAGTGTCTCTTTAGAGACCTCTTCTTTCACTTAGATATTTTTACTAGATCTCAGTTGTAGAATACACGCCTTAATCACTAAAGTTGAATGAATTTTTGGATTAAAGCATAGGTACTCTTTTAAATTTTCATACAGCCTAGATGCCTCCCAAGGAGAAGGCAATGCACCCCACTCCAGTACTCTTGACTGGAAAATTCCATGGACGGAAGAGCCTGGTAGGCTGCAGTCCATGGGGTTGCAAAGAGTCGGACACGACTGAGCGACTTCACTTTCACTTTCATGCATTGGAGAAGGAAATGGCAACCCTACTCCAGGTCTTGCCTGGAGAATCCTAGGGACGGAGGAGCCTGGTGGGCTGCCTTCTATGGGGCCGCACAGAGTCAGACATGACTGAAGTGATTTAGCAGCAGCACCAGCAGATGCCTTCCAAAAAGGCTGTGCTAATTTACACTCAGTATTCACGGTAATCCAGTATCACGGTAATCCAAGTCTATGCCCCGACCAGTAATACTGAAGAAGCTGAACAGTTCTATGAAGACCTACAAGACTTTCTAGAACTAACACCCCAAAAAGATGTCCTTTTCATTATAGGGGACTGGAATGCAAAAGTAGGAAGTCAAGAAACACCTAGAGTAACAGGCAAATTTAGCCTTGGAGTACAGAATGAAGCAGGGCAAAGGCTGATAGAGTTCTGCCAAAGGAATGCACTGGTCATAGCAAACACCCTCTTCCAAGAACACAAGAGAAGACTCTACACATGGACATCACCAGATGGTCAACACCAAAATCAGATTGATTATATTCTTTGGAACCAAAGATGGAGAAGCTCTATACAGTCAGCAAAAACAAGGCCAGGAGCTGACTGTGGCTTGGATCATGAACTCCTTATTGCCAAATTCAGACTTAAATTGAAGAAAGTGGAGAAAACCACTAGACCATTCAGGTATGACCTAAATCAAATCCCCTATGATTCTACAGTGGAAGTGAGAAATACATTTAAGGGACTAGATCTGATAGACAGAGTGCCTGATGAACTGTGGATGGAGGTTG
>NW_011492730.1:271831-272232 GCF_000754665.1 Bison bison bison
TACAAAAAAGATCTTCATGACCCAGATAATCATGATGGTATGATCACTCACCTAGAGCCAGACATCCAGGAATGTGAAGTCAAGTGGGCCTTAGAAAGCATCACTACGAACAAAGCTTGTGGAGGTGATGGAATTCCAGTTGAGCTATTTCAAATCCTGGAAGATAATGCTGTCAAAGTGCTGCACTCAATATGCCAGCACATTTAGAAAACTCAGCAGTGGCCACAGGACTGGAAAAGGTCAGTTTTTATTCCAATCCCAAAGAAAGGCAATGCCAAAGAATGCTCAAACTACTGCACTATTGCACTCATCTCACACACTAGTATAGTAATGCTCAAAATTCTCCAAGCCAGGCTTCAGCAATACGTGAACCGTGAACTTCCAGATGTTTAAACTGGTTT
>NW_011492730.1:272650-273018 GCF_000754665.1 Bison bison bison
TCTGGGCTCCAAAATCACTGCAGATGGTGATTGCAGCCATGAAATTAAAAGACGCTTACTCCTTGGAAGAACGGTTATGACCAACCTAGACAGCATATTTTAAAGCAGAGATATTACTTTGTCAACAAATGTCCATCTAGTCAAGCTATGGTTTTTCCAGTGGTCATGTATGGATGTGAGAGTTGAACTATAAAGAAAGCTGAGTGCCGAAGAATTAATGCTTTTGAACTGAGGTGTTGGAGAAGACTCTTGAGTCCCTTGGACTGCAAGGAGATCCAACGAGTCCATCCTAAAGGAGATCAGTCCTGGTTGTTCATTGGAAGGACTGATGTTGAAGCTGAAACTCCAGTACTTTGGCCACCTGATGC
>NW_011492730.1:273118-275631 GCF_000754665.1 Bison bison bison
TGAAACTCCAGTACTTTGGCCACCTGATGCGAAGAGCTGACTCATTTGAAAAGACCCTGATGCTGGGAAAGATTGAGGGCAGGAGGAGAAGGGGACGACAGAGGATGAGATGATTGGATGGCATCACTGGCTCGAGGACATGGGTTTGGGTGGACTCTGGGAGTTGGTGATGAACAGGGAGGCCTGGCGTGCTGTAGTTCATGGGGTTGCAAAGAGTCGGACACAACTGAGCGACTGAATTGAACTGAACTTACACTCACACCAACAGTGTGTGAGATTACTTGTTTGCTATTTTCTCACCAGTTCTATAAATAATCATTCAAAGTGAATCATGATTGTGTTTATATTAGTTCATCTTATAATAAATTTGTTAGTGATCGAGTCTTGACTTAGATGCTCCATAGAGAATGTCCCTTGGACTTTATATCACTATCAATTCTAAATCCACCCATCTTTCAAGGCCCAACCAGATTTTTTTGTCTTGAATCATATGAGTGGATAAAGACAATTCCAATTTACACCAATTATTCCTTCCCTGAAAACACCACATAGTATGTGCCTCCTGAGTTAAGCTTAGTTGGGAGTAATTTTCATCTGTAACACAATGACTTCATTTCGATGAGTAACTCAGTACTGCTTCCTTTAATGCAGAGGTGTGTGCTTCATTTCTTGTCCTCACTGTTCATCCTTTGGTTCTTGTTTCTTCTTCTGATTGCCTGCAGTCTCTCTCTGTTTAGAAATTAGCACAAGTAGCCCCAGGAGCTTCCATGGCTTCTGATCCTACATGATTTTCTAATCCCAAGAACACAGTAGTTGATTCAGTCCTGGAGCCTATGACTAGCTTGGTGAAATTCCTAAGAAACAACCCGATCACCCAACTTGGACTAGGGGTAGCCACTGGAGACAGGAAATCGCATGTTAGAAACATGTAAGTAGGGACCCAGCCTCTCAAGGGAAGTGATGGGTGTGCAGTTATCTGAAGACGCTCAGAAAAGGGAGTGTTTGCTGAGAAGGCACCCCAAGTGCATCAGGAAGATGCATAGGAAGAATGGCATGATGTTGATGGAACTGTGAGATAACCAAGCTGTTAGAAGACAGTATCTGTCTTTAGAAAAAGGAGGGAGTAAAAATGGATAAAATGGGTTCCGATTAAACAGGAAGTGAAAGTGTGCAAGAGAACATTATACTAATATGTACAAAATTACATATTTTGTAATTTTGAATACTGTGCATACTGTGTACCAAGCATTGTGGGTACTTAAAAACTGCATTGGGTGCTTCCTCATCTTTCTCCCCAGTCCACTAGCATGTGAGCAGCTGGTTTTGTCTTTTTGTTTTTCTATTGTTTTTAATTATAATTCAGGCTGTAGACTCACAGAAAGTAACTCTTGATTTTGTCTAGAGGAAATGGCAACCCACTCCAATATTCTTGCCTGGAAAATCCCATAGACAGAAGAGCCTGGTAGGCTACAGTCCATGGGGTCGCAAAGAGTCGGACATGACTGAGCGACTTCACTTAGACTTCACTTATCAGACTAACTTACCAATACTATAGCACTACTGCTCACTTGAATTTAGGTAGCAATTCCATTTCATCAGCATATAATTGAGATGTTTAACTGTACTCATGATTTTGTTACAGTGTATTGCATTGCTCCTGTTAACTTGCTTTTAAATTTTGAATTGGAAAGTGATACTTCTATGTTTATTATAAAACATTCAAGTAGTACGGAACTAAATGAGAAATGTAAGAAGTAAAATGTGAAAGTCCTTGTCCTCACCTGCTTCCTGGCTTCCCCATTTCCTCTTTTCCAACCTGCTATATACACTGTAGGTAACCTTAGCTTATAATACTTTTGGACTTGGTGTGGGTGAGTGGATGTGTATATTAGAACAAACACATGGATGGATGGGTGGATAAATAAATAGTTTTAATAAGGAGGGAGGAGGGTTCAGGATGGGGAACACATGTATACCTGTGGCAGATTCATTTTGATATATGGCAAAACCAATACAATATTGTAAAGTTAAATAAAATTAAAAAAAATAAAAAGTAAAAAAAACAAACAAAAATAACATCCTGCTGGATACATTCCTGTTAAACTTGGCCTTTTACTTTTCTTTCAGCAGTGTGTCTTTCCATGTTCAGTGCCTGTGTCTCTATGTCACTGTACTTAACTGCTGCATATTATTTTATAATATGGATTTAATTTAGGCATGCCCTAGGTTCATGCCTAATAAAAGTTAAGGAATTATACTCTCAGTATTCATGCAGTACACTCTTATACATATTTATGTGCACATATAATTGTACCTGATATGATAGATTACAAATTGTAGAAGTTTTGGATCAAAGCATCAGATCAGATCAGTCGCTCAGTCGTGTCTGACTCTTTGTGACCCCATGAATCGCAGCACGCCAGGCCTCCCTGTCCATCACCAACTCCCAGAGTTCACTCAGACTCACATCCATCGAGTCAGTGATGCCATCCACCCATCTCATCCTCTGTCGT
>NW_011492730.1:275775-290436 GCF_000754665.1 Bison bison bison
AGTTCAAAAGCATCAATTCTTCGGCGCTCAGCCTTCTTCACAGTCCAACTCTCACATCCATACATGACCACAGGAAAAACCATAGCCTTGACTAGACGAACCTTTGTTGGCAAAGTAATGTCTCTGCTTTTGAATATGCTATCTAGGTTGGCCATAACTTTCCTTCCAAGGAGTAAGCGTCTTTTAATTTCATGGCTGCAGCCACCATCTGCAGTGATTTTGGAGCCCAGAAAAATAAAGTCTGACACGGTTTCCACTGTTTCCCCATCTATTTCCCATAAAGTGATGGGATCGGATGCCATGATCTTCGTTTTCTGAATGTTGAGCTTTAAGCCAACTTTTTCACTCTCCACTTTCACTTTCATCAAGAAGCTTTTGAGTTCCTCTTCACTTCCTGCTATAAGGGTGGTGTCATCTGCATATCTGAGGTTATTGATATTTCTCCCGGCAATCTTGATTCCAGCTTGTGTTTCTTCCAGTCCAGCGTTTCTCATGATGTACTCTGCATATAAGTTAAATAAACAGGGTGACATAAATTTTCATACAGCCAAGATGCCTTCCAAAACAGCTGTACTAACTTACACTCCAACCAACAGTGTGTGAGATTGTTTATTTTCTATTCTCATGCTAGTTCTGTGAAGAATGTTTTCTTATCCTTTCAAAGTGGGTCATGATTGTGTTTATATTACCGTAGTGGTGTGGGTTATATATTTTATAAGAAAGTAAGGTCATGCACATGTCACAGTAGAAGGATGATGTAAGAGAATTTTTAAGTGTGATTGAAGATTAAGTTAATTTTAAAACCCTAAGGACTATAATCTCTTCAGTCAAACTTGTTTATCCTTTAAAAGGAAATGTTTATGACACCCAACTCATTGAGATCAAAATATACTCTATATTTTTCTTAAACAAGAAAAACATGGCCAATGACTAAAGGGTTTTAGAGCTTTTTATAAATACTTGACATTTTCAAGCAATGTCTTTGCTGAAAAAAATTAGCTCAGAGTCTGGGAATAATGAGGTTAGAGGAATGTGCCAGTTCTTGTCTATTCTGAACTTGATTCTTCTTGAGATGATTAGAATGGTAGTAAATGATCTCTCCAAATTGCTAAAGACAGAACACATCGTTCACCTTTCCTTTGCTTCTTCTATATTCATATCTGAAGGGAGTAATAGTTACAAATGCAAGCATCATACCTGAACTCTGCACACACACACACGTGTGTGTGTGTAGAAAGAATAACAAACATCCAGAATTGTGCTCCAAAATTCTTGAAATGCATGGGTTCCATGGAGAAAGTCCAGACCTTTGAAGTGTCCTTATGTTGGGGGCTTCCCAGGTGGCACAGTGGTAAAGAATTGCCTGCTAATGAAAGAGACACACAAGACACGGGTTTGATCCCTGAGTCAGGAAGATCCACTGGAGTAGGAAATGGCAACCCACTCTAGTGTTCTTGCCTGGAAAATGGCATGGACAGAGGAGCCTGGAGGGCTACAGTCCTTGGGGTTGCAAAGAATCAGACATGACTGAGCACATGTACACACACACACACACACACACACACACACACACATACAGTGTTAGGAAGGGAATAGTTCCTCCCAATAACTCACTACATGGAGTAAAAATTTATGGAATTAGAAAGCTCTATCAAACTTATACTCACTTTGGGAATTCCCTGGTGGTCCAGTGGTTAGGACTTGGTGATTTCACTGCCAAGGGCCTGGGTTCAATCCCTAGTTGGGTGACTAAGATCCGTTAAGTAAGTGTTAGTCACTCAGTCGTGCCCGACTCTTTGTGAGCCAATGGACTGCAGCCCATCAGGCTCCTCTGTCTTCAGTCCGTGAGATTTTCCAGGCAAGGATACTGGAGTGGGTTGCCATTTCCTTCTCCAGGGGTTAAGCCAAGTGGCACAGCCAAAAACAAACAAACAAACAAAAGTTACGCTCACTGTAAATGACCTAAGCAGTAAGAAATCTAAGTTAACTTATTGAAGAAATAGTATTTTAAGTACTCTGGATGGTTGTGGGATGATCTTGTCAGTGCCCGGAAGCACATGCCAGGCTCCAGACACCTAAAAAATCCAGGAAAGTTCTTTGTGTCCAGTAAGCACTTGAGGAATCTGTTGAATAAAATTTATTTCATGTCCACGGAGGACTAAAGGAGAGAAATGTTGCTAACTAAGAATTACTGGCCAAGTGCTCTGAATCTTCTGTCAGATAAACCCTAACTATGTTGTGAAACTCTCCCTTTGTTACTGAACCAAAACTTGGGTTGCCTCACCTGAAGTAAAGCCAATCCACTAACATCAGGTTGTGCTGAAGGAAAGTGCAGCGTTTATTGCAGGGTGCTATGCAAAGAGATAGGGACAGCTAGTGCTCAAAAAGCCTGAACTCCTCTGTGGGTTTCCACAAAACATTTTTAAAGGTGCGGCAAGAAAGGGGCATCCAGGATACGTGATCAGCTCATGCACAATTCTCTGATCGGTTGATGGTGAAGTGGAAAGATGATGAGCTATTGCAAATAGTTCCTAGTTTGGTCAGACTTCAGAGGGGTTGTGTTAATTTCTTCCATTTGGTGGGAGTTTTATTAATAGCATCTGCAAAACAACTCAGGAAATATGCATCACATTTTGTTACCTGGGTACTTCAGAGAGGATGGGGAGTAGGACCTTCCCTGGAGAGGACCTGTGGGATCCTGCTTGATTACACTTTGAAGACAAAAGACCATTTACTCTTCTGACTTGGAAAGTTTCCCGTTGATACTATCTTGGCTAAAACTAAGACTTCCTAAGTTGGTGAGTATTCCTTCATAAGTGATGACGAAGATCAGAGTCCTCAGATGGGGACTGTAGAGTTCCTATCGACTGAGATTGTGGTAGGGATACATCAGTTGAGTGTCTACTGAAATTCAAGTAACCATTTCTAACAGCATAAGTCTACATGAGGGAAAAGCAGAGGGTGAAAGACACAGAATTCAGCTCTTGATACTTGGATGCCAATAAAGGAGTTATGGTTTTAAACCAGGAAAAATGTAATCGGGTTGAAACCTCTTGAGATAGAAGACAACAAGATATGGAACTCGAATGCGTGCCAACAGTAATTACTAGATGTACTGAAAACTAATTAAGTTGCATAGGAGAGCTCAGTGATATTAACAGCTGGTTATTGCCTTGGACCACATACTCTTATTGAAATAATGCCATTATATATGCCAAGTGTTCTTTATGCTTGGGATGGTTTTATGTAGCTATTTGATATTTTCTATGATCAGATATGATTCAGTGTTTTTCATTTGTTTTCATACTCTTCTAGAAGGTTTTCCTTGCTTTAGAATCTACCGATTTCTCTATATTGATATATTATGTGTAAGTGTATTAGAAATGAAAACTATGTTTTCCAAATGTCTCTATATCAACATTTATAAATTGAATTCAAACTGACAAAGAGAAAATGTTGGTTTCATATACTTAGAATCAGTAGGACTCATATATACTCATAAATATTAAATGGAAATAAGGGTTTGCTCTGTTTGAGAAAAGCCCTCATACGATAAATTCAACTTTCAAGTCATAATTTAATCTAAAGGATTTTATGCTATTGCTTCTTCTTCAGCCTTGGACTTGGGACCCATACATTCTGAGACCCTATTACATGCCAGGTGCTGTGCCTGGGGCGAGGCTGGGTGTAGAGAGTCAGAAGCCTCGTCCTCATGTCATTGAACACAGGTTTGGCTGCTCACCACTCACAAGCCAGTAATTCAAGAGCAAATGTCAGTAGGAAAAAAAGATCCTTTAATAAGAAAAACTGGTGATCTGTGGAGAAGGTGGACTCATGTCCACAGACCACCTCCGAAGCTGCTCAGCCATGGCAGTTTTTAAAGGGAGAAATGGGATTGTGGAGGAGAGAATCTCAGTGATTCATCCAGGTAGGAGATTGGGTTCTGCATCCTTCTCCACTGAGTGCAGCAGACTGGTTGACTCTGTTCAGACATTTTCTCACCTGTGTGATCTACCTGCACAGTGACTTAGCGGGCTGTTAGGAATAGCCATTTTTGAACTGCTTAATCCTTTTTTCTTACTAAATTTTATCTAGGAAAAGAATCAACAGGACAGACAAGTCATGGTGTGCATTCAGGAAGGCGTAAGTCAGGAGTGGGTTTCAATTATTTCTATAATAATATTCTTTTAAGTTTAGTACATATGCTCGGTCCCTCAGTCATGTCCAGCTTTTTGCAACCCCATGCAGTGTAGTCTACCAGACTCCTCTAACTCTGTCCATGGGATTTTCCAGGCAAGGTAAAGATGGGGACAGAAATGGGCAAACAGGAAAGGGACAAAAAAGTTGCTTTCACTCATGGCATCTACAAGCTAGTATGATGCTTACAGTAAAGAGAGAATTACACTGCTCCATTGCTTTCTTTAAATGTAATATTGCATCAGATTGATCCTGGGGGCTCTAATAAATAAGACAATGCTTAGAAAATAATTTGTTCTTAGAATGAAGAACTCAACTTTTTGGTCTTGGGTTGTTTGATCTTAGTCTGAAATACCTACATGTATAGATCACACAGGGGACGGCTGAATTCTAGAATTGCATATTGCTATGAAAGGGTACTGAGCAAATGAGTATTTTGATATGTTTGGTTAACAGCTGACTGATGGCTGGTAATAAAACTTTTGTTGAAACTCAAATTGGCTGAAAAGTATCAATAGGATTTAAATTTGGGTACTAATCCACTTACTCCAAATTCTGCTGTATGACCTTAGAGTGTCATTCCGTAACTTCCTTTGGTTCCTTTGGCATCCATTTATTAATATTTCCTTAAAGACACTTTTGAGATGCATGGATTGGTGGACAATGTTATGGTGAACATTGGTATGTTATGATAAAATTATATAAAAGAAAAAGAGCTCATAATTATGAAGCACTTAAGCACAATTTAATTTCTGAACTTTCTCCCAGAATAATGGATCAAATTTCTTCTCTGGAAATTATGCAGAAGTTGTTGGTTTGAAAAGTATTAAGCCCTCTACATTACTAGAAAAAAAGTGCTATTTTAATTTTTTCTGGTCAATTTTTATTAATAATCAAAAGTTATATATTTCCTGTTCTTTATTTCCAATCAACTAGTTATATTGAAAGTACACATTTACATTCTACCCATATTATCTCAAATAGTATTCTTTATGCCATCATATGAATTGATATTAAAATCACTGTATTTTCTATTTCTTATATCTTAACTCTTTTTCTTGTTACTTGATTATGTTTCCTGACAGTTACCTCTTTACTGGTAAATACACTTAAAGTCACCACGGTTTGATTTATCAGATTCAAATGACATATCCCTGAGCTCTAAAGGAAAGGAAATGAGAATCTTTAGCCTGCATCCCATTTTTAAACTTTCTCTAAACTTTGGCAGTAGTATTTTCAGTGTCTTCTATAATCCTGATCCTGCATTTTTTTAGTCTCAGTTCTTCTTTTGAGTAGCTTCAATGCTCACTGCCAGTCTGTTGCCACAGTTTTCCGTTCATGTCTTGGATGGCTGTAGTAGTTTTGATTATAAGTGCTCATGGGAAAAGTATTACTAAATATTTTTGCATATTGAAACATATTTGTATGTTGCTTTTTTACTTACATGCCTTCTTGGCAGAGTGTAAATGCCAAATCATACTTTCTTTCTCTTCGTGTGTGTGTATTGAATTTGTAAGCATCACTCTGTTGTCCTCTGGATAGTGGTCTGAAGTAGTCAGTGGGCACCCTCACCGTGTTTTCCTTTAGAAGTCTTTCTGCTTCCTAAATACTCTTTTCCATATATTTATTTTTATAGCTTATATGTTTATGCTTATATTTTAGAGTTTCCCTATTTCAAAGTAGCTCCACTAGGTCATTTCTCAGGGTTGACCATTTCACTTTTGTAAGAAAAGAGGGTGTCTTTGAACCTTTGGAGTCAAATATTATTTGAAATGTTTTCTTGAAATGTTCCTTGACTTACATTGTTAAATACTTTAAAAGTTTTTGTGTTTTTTTTTTTTTTTTTTTTTTTTTTTTTTTTTTGAGATTCCAATTATTGCCTACCTGGAATAAAGTATTTCAAACAGAAATATTTACCTTTGCTTACAGATTTGTTCCTTTTTACCTCCACTGATTTGACAAGATGAATATGTTAAGTCAGGTATTTATACTGACTTTTCCACTCCCCAGATGTGCAAGAAATGCTGATCTAGAGGGGTTCTATCCATTCTTTGAATGGGCAGGGTGATGGGAAAGAAACTGAAGAAAAGAAAAAAAGACTAATAAATCCTGATACATAGGAAAAGGATAAATAGAAAATTACAGAGTGTGTGTTAGAGAGACTTGGGAAAAGGAGAAGATACACAAAAGAGGAATGGAGAGAGAGACTGATCAACTGTGTGTGTTGCGCGCACGCCCACGCATGCGGATGCAGTGATCACAAGACTGGCCTGCAGGTGGCGCTGTGTGTCATCAGGGGAGGCATGAGGTTCCTGGCTACGCTTCTCTCCTAGGCCCGTGGATTCCTTTTGCACCCAAGTTAGAACACTGGGAGGCTACTTGGGTTCTTCCCATTTCCTCACCTTATTTTCTCACTCCCGTTGCTCCTGGAACATTAGCCCTGTTGGCTGATTGTGCTTCTGGTCTGGCCTTTCCTGCCCATCATCACTGCTTGTCCTTGTTCCCGCGTTTGTCTGTCTGGCCTGCATCCTGCCCCCTTAGATTGTTACTGTAGCCTTTTTATTTCCTTTTCCCCTTTAATCAATTTTTAACCTTATTCTTAGAGTGATTGTGCCAAAATGCACATGTACCTGTCTCCTGATGAAGTTTTCCCGGTAGCGCTCTACTGTCTGTACTAAACAGGCTGGAGCTGATCTCTTGAGCATGGCGTGGGACCTGTCGGCCCGTTCTTTTCTGACTAACTCCTATACGCTCTCTGTGCTCCAGCCGACCACAATCATGTGGGTTATGGTCTTATTTCATATATGTATCTGTTCTTTCTTTGATATGTATCTTTACAAATGATGTGTCCCACTGCCGCCGCCCACCCCGCCCCCCGCCAGTCTGTTTCGTCAAGACTCAGCTTGGGCAGCACAGGCATCCCTGTCCCATCCAAGTCTGTTCTCTGTGTCTGTGAGGCTGTTTCTGTTTCTTAAATAAGTTCATTTGTGCCATATTTTAAATTCCACGTGTAAGTCGTATCATATGGTACTTTTCTGACTGCCTTGCATAGTGTGATAATCTCCAGGTCCATCCACATAGCTGCAGATAGAATTATTTCATCCTTTTTTTATTGGCTGAGTAATATTCCATTGTGTTTATATGCCACATCTTTATTCATCTGTCAGTGGACATCTAGGTTGTTACCATGTCTTGGCTATTGTGAATAGTGCTGCTTTGGACACAGGGAATGCATGTATTTTTTTGAGTGAAAAGTTTTGCCCAGATATATGACCAGGAGTAGGATGACTGGATCATATGGCAGCATCACCTTGTTGATGTCCAGCTGGTTAGAATTGTGTGCTCTGGTGTGATTTAAAGGAAGAGATTATTTTCTGTACTTGAGAACAGCAACCTGGTTTTAAAAATCCCACCTTTAGAGAGAGGCAGTATTTCAGGTTAAGAATTAACACCTGTTCATGTGTCTGTCTGCATGTAGGACGTTAAAACAGGAGCACTTTAATCCAAGTTGGATGGTCAAGGTCTTGGGGCAGCCCAAGCTCAAATACAGCCCCCTGTACATGAAGAGGGCTCTCTCAAAGGGCAGAGGAGGAGGAGGAGGATTCAGAGATAAATAGGATTTTACTGGCTCTGCCATTTTGCCCCAGGTTAATCTCAGATACCAAAATATTTGCTCTGTGCGAAAGCCTCATGCATTTGTAATCTTCCTGCATTTTTCTGTTCCTAGCTGAAATAGATGTACAAAGCATAGTTTTAACAGACAATGATTACAGACTGAATAATTAAAACTAGAAGTTACAGGGTGATTAAAAACCCTTAGAGCAGTGGTGAAATAGAGCAGGAGATGACATCGGAGGTGAGATGTGGTTTGAGTCATCCCAGTCTTTGTGGGTTGAGAGTTGTCTGTTTAAATCACAAATGCATGTGACGTGATTTGCCTTAATAAATATTACATGGATAGGTGGGAAAATGTAAGTTCTTAAAGCCATGATGCTTAAATGCAAGCTTGTGCTGTGCAGTGCAGTGCTTAGTCGCTCAGTCGTGTCTGACCCTTTGCGACCCTGTGGACAGTAACCTGCCAGGCTCCTCTGTCCATGGGGACTCTCCAGGCAAGAATACTGCAGCGGGTTGCCAGTGCCCTCCTCCAGGGGAATCTTCCCAACCCAGGGATTGGACTCAGGGATCGAACCCAGGTCTCCTGCATTGCAGGCAGATTCTTTACCATCTGAGCCATGAGGGAAGCCTAGATGCAAGCTCAGTGCCGTGCTTTTGTGCAGTAGAGGTCATGGAGTTTTCTTACACTTCTCTCTCTGCCTGCACTCAGCCGTATAAGTTGTACTTAACAGAGTCTATTTAAATTACTTTTTATCTGTTTCCCTTGCTAGACTATAAACTCTCTAAGGACACTGACAGTCTTATCCATGCTTGTGTCTCTGTGTCTAGCAGCGAACCTAATATAACAAATTGTTCTTGAATGAATGAACATGACACTTGCTGATCTGTCTTTGAAGGTGGGGTTCGTTTTGTTTCTAGTGAGTTTGATTGTGTGTGTGTGTGCTGTGTTGTTATTTGTGGCTAAAAAGTACACTAGTTGATTATTGGGTAATGCATTATTAAATGGAATTAGTTGATTATCTCCTTCAGAAGATGGAAGGGGAGATAAGTGTTATCTTAATTTTTTTCATATTTTTCCAGGTGGATATCATGAATATGCTTAGATTTGAGAAAGAGAAAAAAATATACATGCATATCAATACACAACAGAATTGGGGAATAGAGAAGCAGAGAATAGGGATAGGAAATAAAAAGTGTATCCTTAGAGTTACATTTTCACCTTTCTTCATTAGGCCCCCTAGCAATTCTACCATCCACATTTTTCTAGGAGAGATAAGAACTCCAGGAGTGAAGGACAGGAAGCCTGACATGCTGCAGTCCATGGGATTGCAAAGAGTCAGACATGACTGAGCAACTGAATAGCAAGAACCCAAGCTTTGCTTCATTTTCCTGTCCAGAAACACAAAACTGGAATTAGTTCTCAGTGTCACTAAATTCTAAAGCAAGATTAGGTAGATGATGGTCATTAAAAAAAAAAAAAAAAAGAAGAAGAAAAACTCAACAAACCATTCCACTTAAAAATGGTGCTTTGCCTGAGCTGTTTTATGAATGACTGTGGCTTTGCCTACTTATGCATCATTGATTCTCAAATTACTATCTCGACTTCTTTCGTGAGCCTCCATCTTCAGTAAATGATTGAACATTTCCTTGTGAATATCTCGTAAGAACTTTGTATTTATGATGTTACCATCTCCTTCCTTCATTTTCCTCTCCCTGAGATCTGTGTTTCATCTCCCTTCTCTAACTCAGCTCAAATCTTCAGATCATGCTTCATGCCAAAATCTTTCTTCTCCATATTCAGAATATTCAGTAGATCCTGCTGATTTTGCCTCCTGGATAGTTGATGAGATCCACCCATTCCCTCTGGCCTTACTACCTTTTCCCTAAGACTTAAGTCTCTGTCTTTTTCACCTGGACTATAGTGCTGTCCTCTTAATTACAATCTGCCCTCGGTGCCTGTGGCTTCCGGATTTTGGTACTCTTGGGGCATCCTGGAACCAATGCCCCATGGATTCCAAAAGACAACTGTGGTTTCCAGCCAGCTGTTGTGCTCCCTGATTCTACTCCTGTCACAGGAATAGGTACAACAGCACATTCACCTCTGTATCACTGCCCTACTGAAGGAAGCTCCAGCCTGATCACCTGCCTAGTCATCTGTGTCTATATCACTGAATTGTGTTAGTCCCATTTCTTTGAATACCATTCTCTCGTCTTTTTTTTTTTTTTTTTTTTTTTACTAAGGCAAGAGTTGTACCAGATATTCTTCCCTAAATCTACCTGCCAATCACCCATCTCCATCCGCATACTTATTTCTGTTCCCTTTTACTCTGGGCAAAATTCCTGTCCTCTCCAGTCTGCAGGAGCCTGGGCCTGACTCTCTGTCCAACACTCACAGTGGCATCAAAGTGAAGCCTGTGATTTTACTTCTTGACATTGTGCCTGGCTGTTCATTTTGACTGTGGAAAGACTAAGGCAGGGTCCTTAGACAGCTGTCATAGTTCTAGGGGAAACAGACAACGTTAAGTTATTTGAAGTAAGGAAAAAGAACTAGAAGTTGTGGACAAGTAAGAAATTGCATAATGATTGTAGTTCTTGATGACAATTCACATTAGAATGTAAGGCTTGGTAGCTTCTTCTCAGCTAGAGACAAAGTAGAACAAGTATTTGTTCTCAATGAAATACATACACACACATAAATGTACCAAAAACTTGGAGAATGATTCCAACTGCTGAGTACATCTCGGACACAGGAGGGGCATTTCTATTTCTGGCTGTCTCATTCAGATGATTTTGTGACCTTCCAGACTTGTCTGTACTTATCTGAACCTGTTTCCTTCCACTAGAAAAATAGCTAGCTCTCTCTGACATAGGGTGGGGGTCAGCTGCGTTGCTTAAAATTTTGTAGTAGTCTTTTACTTGGCTCCACAGTTACTGCTGCATCAGTGTTTGCAATAGAGAAATAGAGGAAATGGAAGAAAGACCAGTTTTCTGCCTTCAGTTTTCCCTGTCCTCTTATCAACCAAGAGAAGTATGAATTTTAATAACAGTTTTATTTCAAATGGCATTCCATGGAGGAGTTAATCATTTCTCTATTAAAGACCTTTCAGTAATATTTTACCACCGTTAAAATTAAAAAAGCATTATAAATCTGTAGTAGTCAGAATGCTCCAAAGAAATAGAACTTAAAGAATAATAAATGTATCTAGATATAATCTATGTATCAAGTGCTTTATTTTAAGAACCTGGGGCTGGCAAGTCTGCAGGGCTGACCAGAAGTCTGGAGACCCAGAAAAGAGTTGACATTGCAATTGAAGTCTCAAGACAGTCACTTGGCAGAATTCCCAATTCCTTGGGGCAAGTCTTTTTCTAAAGTCCCTCAACTGATGGGAAGGGGCCTATACACTTTATGGAGGAAAATATGTTTTCTGTGTTAATCTCATCGAAAAATATAGCAGCTTCCAAGAATACTGGAGTGCGTAGCCTATCCCTTCTGCAGCAGATCTTCCCAACCCAGGAATCAAACCGGGGTCTCCTGCATTGCAGGTGGATTCTTGACCGACTGAGTTATCAGGGAAGCCCAACATCCACACACGTTTGACCAAATACCTGGATACTGGGGCCTAGCCAATGTGACACAAAATTAAACCTCACAATATCTAAACCATACAATTTAAGGATCATTGGCCCAATTGGGAGAGAATAGGAAGGAAAGATTAGTTAGAAAATGCTTCATACGTCAGAACAAAACTGTAGCCATGGTGATGTGTCTGATTGTACCACCATTAGAGCTATGTCTTTGGTATTGTATTTAAATGGATTATTTTTTTCTGAGGATCATGAATTTACCCCAGTGTAGTCACACCATGTGTGTATTGATGTTTGTTTTTAAGTTTGCTAAAAATACATTGTATATTTGTTTTTGTTCAGTTGCTAAGCTGTGTCCGACTCTGTAACTCCATGGACTGCAGCGTGTTAGGTTTCGGTATCCTTCACTGTCTCTTGGCATTGCTCAAACTCCTGTCCATTGAGTTGATGACTCCATCCAACCATCTCATCCTCTGTCGCCCCCTTCTCCTTCTGCCCTCAGTCTTTTCTGATGAGTTGGCTCTTTGGATCAGGTGACCAAAGTATTGGAGCTTTAGCATCAGTCATTCCATTGATTATTCAGGGTTGATTTCCTTTAGGATTGACTGGGTTGATCTCCTTGCTGTCCAGGGGGCTCTCAAGAGTCTTCTGTGGCACCGCACCTCAAAAGCATCAATTCTTAGGTTCTCATTCTTCTTTATGGTCCGACTCTCACATCTGTACATGACTACTGGAAAAGCCATAGCTTTGACTGTTCAGACCTTTGTCAACAAAGTGATGTCTCTGCTTTTTAATATGCTGTCTAGATTTGTTGTAGCTTTTCTTCCAAGGAGCAAACATCTTTTAATTTTATGGCTGCAGTCACCATCCACAGTGATTTTGGAGCCCAAGAAAACTGTACATTGCTTATGTCCTTTGTACAAATACATGTTGATAAAAAAGATTCACCAATTCTTTTTAGAATTTTTAACAAAGCAGGTAACCAGCTAAATGCTAAAGTAGTACCTCAAAAAAAAAAAAGCTTAAGTTTCCTTAAGAAGCTAATTTACTGTTTCTGAGTGTTCCCTCTGTCCTTGTAAATCATTTTAATTTTGTATAACATTTGGGTGAATTGCTAAATTTCTTAACTTGATTTCTCAGTGCTTCTGAGAGAAGTAGATACTTTGAATTTAATTAGAAAGTTCACAGTTTTTGTTGTAAAGGAAAACTTATTTGGTAAGATGAAGTGAAAGCAATTTAAAGAAGATAAAATTAGGAAAGTGATCATAAAGGATACGTTTTTGAATCTAAAAATATTGACTCAAATCATTGACCAGGTGATTTTTCAAAGACTTCTGAAAGCCATGTGCCAGCTAATTTCTCTGAAATTAGACTATGCCAGTTTGTCTGATGTGTCTACACTGCTCTCTCTGAATAACTAACTATATTATGTGTTAGATGTAATTGGTGTTTAAAATTAGTCTGCTTGCTCGTCTTGAAGCAAGTGCTTTGTAATTTAGGTCAGCAAAGAAAATGCCAGTGTACTAGATTAGCATGGTTTTAGCTGTTTTTGTTCAGCAGCTGCAGAATACGAAAACTTTGTCCTTCCCTCCTGGACTGACCGAGCGATATCCTAAATTATAAACATACCATTTACATGTTAAAAAAGTGAAGAGCAAAAAATCAATTTTTCTACAAGATTACTTTGCTGCCCGTCTATGTTTGGTTTGTGTTTGATCCATGGCATGAAAGATCAGAAGCATTCCTGACTTTGGATATTGCCCTTGGAAGTAGGCATGGAAAGCGTCTGGAAGCATCTTAATTGAGGCTGGAAGAGTTCACTTTTGAAAGGGTGACTGACAGGTTCTTACTATAGTGAGAATCTTTAAGAATTAGGAATCAGGGAAGAAGCAAATAAATTTTTTGAAATCATGTGTATAAGTTCATCTACACTCAGGACATTTACCTATGGGTAAAGTCTTTATAGACTTTTTTTTTTTTTTCTAATCACTCCTTCATGAAATTTTAATACATGATTTAGACTCTGTTCCATTCATATTCTCTGGCCCTTGGAGTAAAGTAGCTAAGATTTTTCACTTCCTGCAAGAAACAGTCCTTGTTTCTTATAAAGATACATAACTTCTTTAGTTTTTTTTCTAGCAGACTTAGAAATGGATAGTTTTATATTAACAAAATCAGATTTTGTTTTCTCAGAACTCCAATTTTCCAAGAAAAATTCAACTTCCCCATATTCCTTATAATGGTTCAGATTTTTCCATTTTTGATAGCTTGATTTAACATAGATTTATTTACAACTAAAACTATCTTAAGAGATGATTATTCGGGATCTAGATAGTCTGTTGTCAGGCTTCAGGATGACTTAGGTTATTTTATATTGGAAATTTGCTCAGTAGAATCCAGATCACAAGGCATTTTATTGCAGAATATATATATTTGCATCATTTGGCAATATCTAGATGTTTATAGATTTTTGGCCAAAATTGTCATAATTTGTTGCAATCTTAATGTTTTTCTACTTGAAAAAAACAGAGTATCTTGCTTAAGAGGAAAGTCAAGATGTATTTATACTGACATTAAAAAAAATCTTTCAATAGTTAAGACAAAAGACAACAGCCAAATAGTTTAAGTATTTCATTTCTAATGGATAAAACTAGATGATATTTTATTGACTATAAAATTGTAAAGAAAGGATCAAGTGAATTTCTTTATTTTTAAGTCTCTGCCTATGATACTTCAGTTTAGGAACACAGATTTTCATTTATTTGTGCAATTCTCATGCATATTTTTCCACTACCAATCAAATAATTTATATTTTAATAGCTTTATTGAGGTATACATTGCATACAATTAAATTCATTAATTTTGGCTGAGATTTTAAAGTGCCCCTATAGAGTTATATGCAGAATACATCATGAGAAATGCTGGGCTGGAAGAAGCACAAGCTGGAATCAAGATTGCTGGGAGAAATATCAATAATCTCAGATATGCAGATGACACCACCCTTATGGCAGAAAGTGAAGAGGAACTCAAAAGCCTCTTGATGAAAGTGAAAGAGGAGAGTGAAAAAGTTGGCTTAAAGCTCAACATTCAGAAAATGAAGATCATGGCATCTGGTCCCATCACTTCATGGGAAATAGATGGAGAAACTGGAAACAGTGTCAGACTTTATTTTTCTGGGCTCCAAAATCACTGCAGATGGTGACTGCATCCATGAAATTAAAAGACGCTTACTCCTTGGAAGGAAAGTTATGACTAACCGAGATA
>NW_011492730.1:290536-305222 GCF_000754665.1 Bison bison bison
TAAAGAAGGCTGAGCACTGAAGAGTTGATGCTTTTGAACTGTGGTGTTGGAGAAGACTCTTGAGAGTCCCTTGGACTGCAAGGAGATCCAACCAGTCCATTCTGAAGGAGATCAGCCCTGGGATTTCTTTGAAAGGACTGATACTAAAGCTGAAACTCCAGTACTTTGGCCACCTCATGCAAAGAATTGACTCATTGGAAAAGACTCTGATGCTGGGAGGGATTGGGGGCAGGAGGAGAAGGGGACGACAGGATGAGATGGCTGGATGGCGTCACTGACTTGATGGACATGAGTCTGAGTGAACTCTGGGAGTTGGTGATGGACAGGGAGGCCTGGCGTGCTGCGATTCATGGGGTCACAAAGAGTCGGACACGACTGAGCAACTGAACTGAACTGATAGAGTTACACAGTCATCATTCTGATCCAGTTTTAGGCTATTTTGTATCACATCAGAATGACCCTTTAGGCTGTTTGCAGTCAATTCTTGTTCCTGCATTTATACCCCAGGCAGCCACTAAGCTGCTTTCTGTCTCTGTAAATTTCCCTTTTCTAAACTTCTCTAAGTAATGGAATCTGCTTGCTTTGGGTTTAGATTGCTGTTCTGTTTCTAGTTTTTTAAGAGGAAAACTTTGGTGCAATATGGCTACATTTCTTTCCATATCCTTGTGTTACTACTGTCGTATTTTTACATCTCTTATAAATCCAACAATAGAGACGTGCGTTACTTATTTTATACTGTTAGCTTTACTGTTAGTTGAAGAAAAAATATATTTACACAGTTTTTATATATTATCCTATATATTTATCTTTTCTGGCACTATATTTCTTCTTGTGGATTTAAGTTACCATCTGGTGTAATTTCCTTTCAGCCAAAAGACTCTCTTTAGAATTTCTTCTAGGGCAGGTCTGCTAACAGTGAGTTATCTCAGCCCTTGCTTATCTGTGAATATTTTTTCTACATCTTCATGTCTGAAGGGAAATCCTACTGGATATAAGATTTTCAGTTGACTTGTTTATCCCCAACATTCTAAATACGTCATCCTTCTCCTGAGCTCTCTGTGATAAGTCATTTCTTTTTTCTTGTGTCTTTCAAGATTTTATCTTTATGTTGGCATTTCAGCCATTTGTCCATGATGTTCCTAGCTGTAGCTCTTTTTGTTTGTTGGAAACGTTTAGGCTTTTTGTGGATTAAGTTTGTCATCAAGTTTGGGGATTTATTGGCCACTATTTCTTCAAAAATAGTCTGTTTCTTTTTCTCTCTCATCTCCTTCTGGGACCCTGATTTGCACATCTGTTAGTGTTCTTGTTGGTAGGCTTTAGGTCTCTGTTCATTCCCCATTCTTTTCTTTCTGTTTTTAATATTGTACCATTTCTATTGATCCTCTGTTAAAGTTTTTTCTTTTGTATGCCACCTCAGACATGCTTTTGAATCCTTTGTGACTTTTTGTTGCAGTTACTCTATTTTTTTTACTCTACAACTTTTCATTTTCTTTACAATTTTTCTTATATTCTCTAGTTAAAAATCTCATTGTCGTCATACTTTAATTCTTTTAATTTGGCTTCTTTAGTTCCTTGAATATATTTGTAAGAGCTACTTTGCAGTCTCTTCTTCTAAACTCTACCTCTAGACTCACTCAGTTTCTGTTTTCTGCCCTGTTCCTGACTGCTGCTGCTGCTTAGTCACTCAGTCATGTCCAACTGCGAACCCAGGGGCTGTAACCTGCCAGGCTCCTCTGTCCATGGGGATTCTCCAGGCAGGAATACTGCAGTAGGTTGCCATGCCCTCTTCCAGGGGTTCTTCCCAACTCAGGGATCAAACCCAGGTCTCCCACATTGCAGGCAGATTCTTCACCATGTGAGAAACCAGGGAAGCCCAAGAATACTGGAGTGGGTAGCCTATCCCTTTTCCAGGGGAACTTCCCTTCCCAGGAATCGATCTGGGGGCTCCGGCATTACAGGCAGATTCTTCATCAGCTGAGCCACCAGGGAAGCCCTTTTCCTGGCTACAGATCACAATTTCCTGTTCTCTGCATGTCTCAAGTCTCTTGCTGAAAACTGGACATTTTAGATAATACAGAGACCTCAGATTCTGCCCCCACATCCCGGTTTTATTGCTTTTCTCTTGGTTTGCTCACTTTGTGTCTCTGTGCCACATTTTGTCTCACACAATTTCAGACCTTTTAATTGTTGTTATATTTGTTATGATCTGTGATCAGTGATCTCTGATGTTGCAAAAAAGATTTATAACTTGCTGAAGGTTCAGATGGTGGTTAGCATCTTTTAGCAATAAAGTATTTTTAATTGGACATGTACATTGTTTTGCTAGGCACAGTGTTGTTGCATGCTTCATACTCTACAATGTAGTATAAATGTAACTTTCATACACACCAGGAAACCAAAAAATGTGTGTGACTTGCTCTGTTGGATTATTTGCCTTATTGTAATGACCTAGAAGCAGACCTGTAGTATCTCTGTGATGTGTCTGTATAAATAAAGTATACTATACATATACAGTTTCAAGATTTTTACATTTTTAAGACATAGAATACTTCTCAGTCTGAAAATAATGCTTTCTTTAAGCTAGATTTGCTCATCATACAAAAAACAACCAAAGAGCCAAAGGCCACAGAAAGCCTTTTACAACGAGCAGGGATGGTCTTGTGATGGGAGACACGGACCTTGCTAGTGTTGGTTGCTGCCTCCTGAGGACCCAGAGGAGGCTGGGCTGGGCTTGTTTGGCTTGTTGTGGGGCTCCCTTTTGGTGCTTCTTATAATGACATAAGAGAACAGATGTAGATACTTCAGGTCATTTAAAACATGTCAGCTAGAGAAAGGTGATGGACACAACCTGTGACTTGCTGCCCTATGTTCAGGGCAAGATTTCACTGATCCAGGGCATACCTCAGAACCCAGAAAGAGAAAAAGAAAGAATAAGACAATATAAAGCAATTGTAACAAAATAGGAGATAAGCAGCCCAGGGTTCTGAAGGTAGTAAAAACCAGAGAGCTTCAGCGTGTGTCAGTTTGTATTTTAAATGCAGTAAATCCTTGACCTCATTTGAAACCGGGGTGTTTTCTAAGAACCAGAATTGTTACCCAGATGCTTGCTTTCTTGCCTTTGGTCCCTGGACTTCATAGATAGCCTCTTGGCCTGTGTTTCTGCTTGGAAGACGCTTTGGAGTGAGTAAAGGAGCACCTGTAATTCTGGGTTGATCGTCCTCATAATCACAGAGGACGTTAGTGTTTAATTGTGTTGAGGGCTCAAAAAGTCAAAAATCTATCTCTTTTCTCTAGGGATTTGCAATCACTCATGCAAAGGTAGTGGGGAGTCACACTCCGAGAATCATCGATGAAGAAGCATTAAATCACATAAGAATTAAGGCTTAGACATTTCCTGCAAAATACTGTCATCAGTGTCTATTTGAAGAAAAGAGCATGTACAGCTTGAATGGTGGTGGTTCGTGGAGGGAATGCTGGCTTTTCTTAACTTGAATGGAAGTACTTATGGGAAAGACAGGGCTTACCAGCTGGTTCAGTGGTCAAGAATCCACCTGCCAGTGCAGGAGATAGAAGAGATGTGGGTTTGATCTCCTGGATCCCCCGGAGATTCTCCCCTTGGGAAGATTCCCTGGAGATGGCAACCCACTCCAGTATTCTTCTCTGGAAAATTCCATGGACAGAAGAGCCTAGTGGGCTACAGTCCATGGGGTCACAAAGAGTCTAACACAATGGAGCAAACATGCAAGCAAGCAAGATGGGAAAGACAAGATGACAGGTGTGGGTAAGTGGATGAGAGATTTCTTGGCTGCTAGGACCATGTCAGGCATCCAGGGCTACTTTATAAAACAGCAATCAGAGGACATTCATCTTTGTTGAAGGAAAGCCATGCCATGGCCTGTGTGTTTCTGTGTCCTTAGAGCAGGTGGATCTGTGACTTTTGCTCAGCAGGTGCTGAGTAAATGTCATTAGCGTGATCAATAGAACTTTAAAAAGACAGAGATGTCTTTCCAAGCCACGGTGAGAGAAAGCAGTGCTGTGAGACTGCTGGCTTTGCACAAAAATGAGGAGCTGGGGAAAGACAGAACTTTGGGAGCTTTTTTCTCCAAAGGCTGTAATTCTTGTCACGTAGAATAAAATGGACCTGTCATGTGACAGATACGTTACCAAATGCATGTGTGTGCCCAGTACACAGTGAGGCCAGACACTGAAACACCAAGGTTGGGGGCAAAGAAAGGTTTGTTGCAAGGCCATACAAGGAGATGGGTGGCTCACACCCCAAACCCCAAACTCCTTGAAGGATTTCAGCAAAGCATTTTTAAAGGCTAAGAGAGGGAGAAGGTGGTGTTGGTTGTTGCAAACTTCTTGGTGCTGGAATCCTATGTTCTTGCCACTGCCCTCCTAGGTTAGGTCATGATGTGCCTGTAAACCTCCAGCCAGGCACATGTTGTTCTCTATTCTGCAACTTTTTGTCTCTTCAAGAATGGAAAAAGTGTTAATACCTTTAAAGGTGAGAGTCTTGAGAACGGGCTATCTTGAATATTTCAAGCTATTAGGCCACATTTTTTTTTTTGATTGGAGGATAATTGCTTTACAATTTTGTGCCAGTTTCTGCCAAATATCAATGTGAATCAACCATATATATGTGTGTGTCCCCTCCCTCTTGTACCTCCCTCCCACCCCATCCCACCCCTCTAGGTTGTCACAGAGCACTAGATTTGAGCTCCCTATTACTTAAAGAGTAATAGAATACAAAGGTTAAAGTAAAAGAAACAGATCCAATGTGGAGTCAGGTTTGTCCCTATTATAGATAGAATCTCGATGCCTGATACAGTTCCTTTCTTTGAGGTTGCATGAAAGAACAAAGTTGGGGAAGAAAGAAATTTGGCAAGAGATAGGGAGGTGTGTGGAGAAGGCAATGGCATCCCACTCCAGTACTGTTGCCTGGAAAATCCCATGGATGGAGGAGCCTGGTAGGCTGCAGTCCATCAGGTCACTAAGAGTCAGACACGACTGAAGCAACCAGCAGCAGCAGCAGCAGGAAGGTGTGTCCTTGTTTTGATGAAGTTGACAGATGCCTCTGAATGATTAAGTCCGCGTTTTTCCAGAAACTTTTCCAGAAACACTACTGTATTTTTCTTCAATGAGGATCTTACTCTATGACTCATTTCAGTAACTCATAGTTTTATTCCACATTTGTAAATTAAGTTTGGTCAGGCAGCCTGTGTGATTCCTATGGTAGAACTACATGTCACCTATAACAGAAGGAAAAAAACACATCTAAATGTTTCAAATACGCAAAAACAAACCTCCAGCTAAAGAGGGATCATTAGTCTTACATTGCAGCATGATTCAAATAATGTGTGAAACAAAGTAAATTTAAGTATGATGGAAATTCAGGATTCTATCATATTTGTGCATCAAATCTAAGTTATTCATCATGAAATGCTAATATTTTGATAAATGACTAGTTATAATACTTAGACTTTATTCAGAAGGAGAATAAACTGAAGCAGAAATGTATGGTTTTAGATAGTTTTTTAAAATTTTCATATGCTATAGATACAAAAATATTTTCTTTTACTGTGTGTGTATTTCTTTTAAAGTTAGAAATGAAAATCTGTTTGCCTTAGGGAAGGAACTAAGAACTTAGCACGTGTATTAAAATTGTTTATTTCAGCACGACCAAGAACTTAAAAATGTGACCCTGGAATAAATAAGTATGGCTATTTTTATAAGTTCTTACAAACCAGAAAACTCCTCCCCCAAATATGTCAGGCTTAATTTTCTGCTCTGTGGAGCACAGCTAGTAGAATAGCAAAAGCCAGTGACATTTTCCGCAGTGTGAGCTGCCAACCACTAGAAGCCCGTGGCAGTGTTTAAATCTACAGCAAACAAGCTAACAATTGGTGGAGAGAGGATTATGTAATTCTTCTTTAATATTCCTTTCTGTGGCGTTTGCATCACTATCAGAATCATAAAGGCAGAACTGGGGACTGTGTGCTAAGGTTTAGCCACAAGCCCATATTATGTTTATGCTGCTCTGCAGGTTTCTGGGGTTAACCTCTTCATTTTTTACTAGAGTCCTAATGAAATGGACTGTATTGAGATGTGCAGCCTTATGGTGTGTTAGGGCTATGATTTCAGTGGTCATTATTTTTGCAGAGTGGCCTATATTCATTCCAGAGTCTCCTGGGGAGCATTAATTAGTAAGGTAATAACACGTTGCTACCTGGGTTCTGATAAATGCTTCAGTAATTAGATCCAGCCTGCAAATTGAAACATTGGTAATGGCTTAGGAAGAATTGAGTTCAGAGAAACTGAGAAACTCTATTGTGTGAAAAGAGTAGAAAAGCAAAAGTGTTAGTTGCTCAGTGGTGTCCGACTCTTTGCGACCCCCATGGATTGTAGCCCGTCAGGCTCCCCTGTCTCTGGAATTTTCCAGGCAAGGATACTGGAGTGGGTTGCCATTTCCTTCTCCATATGAAAAGAATAGATCAAAAGTCAAAAGAGGACTATTGAAATATAATGGACCAAAATATTTATATATTATGAAACTCTATCAAAGTTCTAGGGGAAATAATAAAATGGTCCTATGTTTAAGATGGATTTAGAAAAGGCAGAGGAACCGAAAAGAAAATTGTCAACATCCATTGGGTTGTAGAAAAAGCAAGAGAATTCCAGAAAAACATCTACTTCTCCTTCATTGACTATGCTAAAGCCTTTGACTGTGTGGATCTCAACAAACTGGAAAATTCTTAAAGATATGGGAATACCAGACCACCTAACCTGCCTCCTGAGAAATCTGTATGCAAGACAAGAAACAACAGAACCAGAAATGGAACAACAGACTGTTTCCAAATCGGGAAAGGAGTACATCAAGGCTGTAGATTGTCACCCTATTTATTTAACTTATATGCAGAGTACATCACGCGAGATCTGGAATCAAGATTGCCAGGAGAAATATCAATAACCTCAGATGTAAATGACACCATCCTCATGGCAGAAAGCAAAGAAGAACTAAGAGCCTCTTGATGAAAGTGAAAGAGGAGAGTGAAAAAGCTGGCTTAAAACTCAACATTCAAAGCACTAATAAGATCATGGCATCTGGTCCCATCACTTCGTGGCAAATAAATGGGGAAATAATGGAAACAGTGAGAGGCTTTATTTTCTTGGGCTCCAAAATCACTGCAGGTGGTGACTACAGCCATGAAATTAAAAGATGCTTGCTCCTTGGAAGAAAACCTATGACCAACATGGACAGCATATTAAAAAGCAGATACATTACTTTGCTGACAGAGGTCCATCTAGTCAAAGCTATGGTTTTTCCAGTACTCATGTATGGATGTGAGAGTTGGACCATAAAGAAGGCTGAGCACTGAAGAGTTGATGCTTTTGAACTGTGGTGTTGGAGAAGACTCTTGAGAGTCCCTTGGACTACAAGGAGATCAAACCAGTCAATCCTAAAGGAAATCAACTGAATATTCATTGGAAGGACTGAAGCTGAATCTCCAATACTTTGGCTACCTGATGTGAAGAACTGACTCATTAGAAAAGACCCCGATGCTGGGAAAGATTGAAAGCAAGAGGGAAAGGGCACGACAGAGGATGAGATGGTGGGATGGCATCACCAACTTGATGGACATGAATTTGAGCAAGCTCCAGGAGTTGGTGATGGACATAGAAGCCTGGCCTGCTGCAGTCCATGGGTCGCAAAGAGTTGGACCTGACAGTGACTGACCTGAACTGAAATGGTCCTGTGACAGTTCCTTTTTTGTTCCTGGGTCTGGCAATGACATTTTAGTAATTGCCTCACTTACCTGGCAATTGTGTTGAACAGAAGGGTGATAAATAAGTAAAATTTCTGGATAATGGAAACATATCCCAGCTGCCAGATTGAATTTATTGTATTATTTTGCTTTTTATAATTGACTGTGTATGTGTTTCCCAGCTTTTTCTCTTCACAGAAGATATTGCTTGTAACTGAACTTTTTCTTTTTGTGTTTCCTTTATGGAATTTAGAAAAAAAATACATTGGTACCCGGCCATGCTCAAGACACTGTATTATAGGACCTGTGAGTATAGAGGCTGATGGAGACCTTGAGCATTTTATATGCTCTTGCTAGATGTCAGTACCTCTGTGACTAGTCCCTACTTTTCCTATGTCAAGTGTGGCTTTAGAAATATTGTAGTATTTTGTCTTCTGGGACAGAATGTGAAATCCAAAAGGAAAAGGACTGTTTATTATTCACTTTTTTTAAAGTATAACTTTCAGAGGAAAAAATCATGGAGGACTACAGTTCAAAAAGATTTCAAATAAATGTTAGTTGATTGAGTTGGTGGAAATGGAAAATTCTAGAAATTTCACAATTATTGAGGGAAAATGTGATTACATTTTTTAATGTTAAGGAGAATTTAAATATGTTTTGCATTCGTAGCTTTATATAGCGGGAAGTATTTATTTAGAAAAAATATAATGCAATATTTTATTATGCCTCATTTTAAGTTTGTCTTTTTCCTAAACAATCAGATTTGGTACACATATTTTTTCTAAGACATCCCAGAGTACTGAACTGTTGAGTATCCAATAACATTTCCCTTAATTTTTTGGAAAAGAAATAAACACTTTGAATGGATGGAATAGTCAGCATTTACTATAAGAGAAAGGATAATATCTTTTCTCACTCTTAAGAGTAATGAAGAGAGCTAAGCATCCATTTTCAGCAAAGGAGCTGGACAATAAAAACCATTCTTTTCCTTTTTTCTGTTATATGATGGAGAAATGCATTCTCAGAAATTAATACCCAATTTTAATTGCATCCCTTGGAAAACTCTGTCTGATAGGTAAAATATTTAAACTATGAAAATGAAGACAAGAGGATTCATTCAAGAAAAAAAATTTTTAATTTTTACTGATTAATTACTTACATACAATATGACACATGCATGTACATGAATGTTAAAATGTACAGCTTAATGAATACAAGGTTGCCGGGGTCCAGCCCCGGCTGATCCAGTGTATTCGAAGGAGAGACGGCCTAGGCGACTATTTATATGCTAATTAGAGATATAAAAAATAATAGAATGAGGATAGCTCAGTAGGAAAATTCAGTGGAAAAAAGAGGCTGAGTAGCTTGGTTTATGCAGGAGACCAATAAAACTTCAAGACAAGAAGTTTGCACCACTTACGTAGGCCGCAGGCGCCCTCTCGAATAGCGGAAGGTGCCTCACCCTAGACACCTTCTCGAGTGGGTCTTAGAAGCCCAGGCATAATTAGTAAGCGTGGTGGGTTCCGTGCTGCAGATGGAGACTTCAGCCAGAATGTGAAAAGAATGACATGGGGAGACCAAGCGCTGGTGAGCAAGGCCCATAGCTTTATTTTCAACAGGGGTTTTTATACCCTAAGTTACACATAGAGGATAATAGGGGATGCAAAGTCAGCAGTTTTTGATCCTTATCAAAAACCAGGGTTTCTTTCCTGCAAATTTATCGTATACAAATGGTTTAGGTGATTTACATCATCTTCTGGCCAGAAGGCCTACTAACATTTTATGACTCTTGACAAGGACTTATCAACAAAGACTTATTTTCTCTAAGAGTAATTATTTTAAGGTTTGGCGCCATCTTCCGAAGATAAAATTGCATTCCTATAGGGCGGATGTGTAATGGGTTTACAACAAAGGAAAGAATTTATTACCTTAAGCGTCTAAATTTACTAACACCAAGGCCACTACTTATTTTTTCTACATACCAACTATTAATTAATACATATTCAAGGATACAATTCAGGGGATGTGAAAACTTGGCAACAAGCATTGGCTCATCAATGAAATCCTTTACTAGTCTTATTCTGACAGTTTCTAATTCTCTGAGAGGCTCTAAGCTATTTGAATATCTTAAGCTTCCCGTGCCTCTGGAGGCTGGGAGACTGTAAACAATCGTATGCATAGCTGTAGGAGTCCGGGTAAACTTGTCAGGCGAGTTAGAGAGCCATCTGAGGGGTTTGGATTTAAACACTCCTAGTTGCCCAGGAACTTTATTAATTGGAGCTGTAAGTTAGCTGTTTGACAGAGAGAGCGAGATGGTGGTGGGGGACAGCCCCCAGTAAAGTCAGAGGTGAGAGCACAAAGCAATAAAGTGGCAGACTCTGGTTTTTTGGGGGATAGATGCTCGAGAATATCCGGGCGGACTCCTGAGGCTCGATCCCACCTTTGCGTATGCCGAGCCTCCTTCCTCATGAGCTCACCGGCTCCTGGCTCCCGGCACAAGGTGTTACTACACCTGTATAACCCCTACTGATAGGAAGACACAGAATATTATCACCAGCTCAAAGAACTCCCTTGCTGCATTTCTGAATACCTTCCAGAAGTAATCAGTATAATGCATTTTTTTTTTTTACTATAAATTAGTGTCATCGGTTTCTTGAGTTTATGTCATTGGAATGATAAACTGTGTTCTTTTGAATTTTTTTAACTATGTAGTATGTCTGGTTGCTCTTTGCAGTAGGCAACAGTTGTTTGTTCTTTATGGCTAAAGAGCAGTCAATTTTATAACTGGTGCAATTTATTAACTGATTCTATTGTTGATAGACATTTGCTTTGATGCTAAGTTTTGGCTTTTATGAATAAAACAGCTATGATGATTCTTCTGTCCAATTTACATGTGGACCAGTCATATAAGAATTCCACTTCCTTTATATCATTTTCAACACTTGGTTTTTGTAATTTTAGCCATTTTTCTAGAAGCTGTCTTGTTTTACCTCTCATGTTAGTCTACAGTCTACTTGGAATTATTTTTTCCATTTTGGATATAGTGTGGGAGAAGTAGTCCTTTTTTTCATTTTCAATCAAGTGCTACTTATTGGAAAACTTGACTCGTTGTTTTCCATACTGAATGGGATGGCATCTTTGTCATAAACGAGACAGCCATATATGTGGTGAGTTCTTGACTTTGTTCTGTTTTTTATTTTTAAAATTTATTTTAATTGGAGGATAATTGCTTTACGGTGTTGCATTGGTTTCTGCCAAATATCAGCATAAATCAGCCATAAGGATACATATATGTCCCCTCCTTCTTGAAACTCCCTCCCACCTTCCACCCCATCGCACTCCTCTAGGTTTTCACAGAGCCCAGATTGAGCTCCCTGTGTTCTACAGCAACTTCCCATTAACTATTATTCATACAATAATGTATGAATAATACCTATTCTCTTAATAATAACATAATAATAACATTATGTTAATGTTATTCTCTTAATTAGTTCCACACTTTCCTGCCCCTGGCTGTGCATAAGTCCATTCTCTATGTCTGAGTCTCGATTGCTGCCCTTCAGATACGTTCATCAGTACCATTTTTCTGGTTTCCGTATATATGCGTTAATATATGATATCTCTGTAACAGGCTCTAGGTTCATCCACCTCGCTAGAACTGACTCAAGTTTGTTCCTTTTAATAGCTGAGTAACATTCCATTGTATATATGTACCACATCTTCTTTATCCATTCATCTGTCAGTAGAATCTAGGTTGCTTCCATGTCCTAGCTATTGTAAATAGTGCTTCAGTGAACATTGGGGTACATATGTCTTTTTCAGTTATCGTTTTCTCAGGGTATATGTTCTGTAGTGAGATTTCTGGGTCACATGGTAGTTTTATTCCTAGTTTTTCTGAAGAAATCTTCATACTGTTCTCTATCACTTCAGTCCAGTCGCTCAGTCATGTCCGACTCTTTGCAACCCCAGGGACTGCAGCACACCAGGCCTCCCTGTCTATCACCAACTCCCGAAGTTTGCTCAAACTCATGTTCATCGAGTCAGTGATGCCATTCAGCCATCTCATCCTCTGTGGTCCCCTTCTTTTCCTGCCTTCAATTTTTCCCAGCCTCAGGGTCTTTCCTAATGAGTCAGTTCTTCTCATCAGGTGGCCAAAGTATTGGAGTTACAGCTTCAGCATCAGTCCTTCCAATGAATATTCAGGACTGATCTCCTTTAGGGTGGACTGGTTGGATCTCCTTGCAGTCCAAGGGACTCTCAAGAGTCTTCTCCAACACCACAGTTCAAAAACATCAATTCTTCGGCATTCAGCATTCTTTACAGTCCCAACTGTCACATCCATACATGACCACTGGAAAAACCATAGCTTTGATTAGATGGACCTTCTCCATAGTGTCTATATCAGTTTATATCCCTACCAACAGTGCAAGACGGTTTCCTTTTCTCCACGTCCTTTCCAGCTGTTCTGTTTTATAAGTTAGTAATGTAAAGCTATTTCCAACACCCTTTTATTTACTGTGGAGATGTGGTATTGCTCAATTTCATTTTCCTTCTTTGTCTTATGAAGAGTTTAAAAAAACAACTTTTGGCATAGTTGTTTTTTTCCATTATAAAACTTGCTTCTACTCAATTGTTTTCATATTCATTTTTATTCTTTTCTTTCACCTATTTGAATTTAGTTTGCTATTTACTTCCCAAGTACTTTTGAAATGTTTTTAAACTTTCATTTTGAAGTAAGTTGAGTTACAAAACGTTTGCAAAAGTAGGACATAGAGATCTTATAAACTTATCACCCAGCTTCACTACATGTTGACATCTTATGTAACTGTAGTACAATTAAAAAATCATGAAATTAATATTAGCTATAAAAATCAGTACCACTTATAAGCCTTCTTTAAATTTTTCCAGTTGTGCCACAGATGTCTTTTTCCTATTTCAGGATCAAATCTAGGATGACATATTGTATTAGCTGTCATATCTCTTTATTCTCCTTTGACTTGAGGAACTTCTCTAGACTTTGTCTATCTTTATGACCTTGGCATTTCTGAAAAGTGCTGGCCAGTTAATTTGAGGAATGTCTTTCAATTTGTATTTGTCTGATGTTTCTTCATGATGAAATTTAGATTACTCGTTTTTGGCAAGAATACCCCAGAAGTGATGGTGTGACCTCAGTGAATCATATAAGGAGGTAAACGATGTGGATGTGCCTTATTCCTAGTGGTGATAAGTTTGATCACTTAATTGAGGTGGAGTTTATCAGTTTTCTGCACTCTAAATTTACATTTTTTTGCCCTTTGTAGTTCGTAAGTTTCTTGTGGGAAGACAGTTTGAAATACACAGGTATCCTGTTTTCTCATATATCTTTGCCCACTAATTTTAGCTTCCATCACTGACTCATGGCTCTGTAACAGTTATTACGGTGGTGGTTATGAGAGGTTGATTTTTCTATTTGCATCATTCCTTCTGTATTTATTAATTTGAATTTTACTCTAAGAGTGAGCTATCTCACCCTTATTTATTTGTTCAATCACTTACATGGAGTAAGTGATTACGTGGAGTATGAACTATTGCTTGAGATAAAGTTCATGATGATTATCTGGCCGTCAGGAGCACCTTCAGGCTGGCTCCTGCTTCCTTTTGACCTGCCATCACAATTTGAGCACTGTGCTGACTTTCTGGCCCCACAGGATCCTGAGGACTTATCTTGCCCCATTCCCTTGTCACGCTCATCTCTGCCACGATCCTGAGATCAGCCTTCCTCCCAGGATTTTGGGTTCCTCTTATTGAAGAAGAATACTTGGAAACCAAGTTCTGGGTTCTTGGTGTGTTCAACAAATTTTCACAATTGCTTCTAGGATTTCTCTCCCCTGACAGAAATAGGAGATAGCTGTGTATATACAAACACACACATGTGCACATACACATGTCTATATCTGTCTTACATCTATTTGTGTGTATACACACGCACACACATAATCATGAGTTCATATTGATGTATCTGATTCTAGTCTATCATCAGAGTTCATTCTAGCCCATTTCTGTTTCTAGTAGCTCTTGTTTTTAACACCAAGAAACTTTGTTTATTATCCTCAATGTATTTATTAACTCAGTCTGAAAATGTACATAAAGTAGTTTCACAATTGCAATTGTATACCTCTGTGAAAAACCAAATCTTTAACTAGAGTGCAGTATGCGTACAGTTCTTTTTGTCTGCAGCTTTAACATATGCAATCAGAACACTGTTTCTGAAGTTTACTTAGGTTAGTTCTGTTGTTCCCCATCTTTTTCATTATGCTTATGTTACTTATTTATAATGCAGTGTCTATGGAAGGTCTTAATTTATGAATATTGTCATCTTCTGTTGCCTTACCAAATTCTTTTATTATTTGAGGTACTGTTTATATTGATTCTTTAGCATTTTCCAGGTATCATATCAACTAGTAGAAATAGTTTTACCACTTATTATTCTTGATTTATTTCGTCTGATTGCATTTGCTAATACTAATAATAAAGTGAAAAATAATAGAGCTACCGGACCTCCTCCAGAAAATATAAAATGTAAATATAAAATATTTACAAACTATTAAAACTTTGGTTTATGTTCTATTAAGAAAACAAGATTTGGTATTGTTATATCTAGAAAAAAAGGAAACCATAGAAAAACAGTCTAGAAGAAAATGCACCGTATTATTAGCAATGATTATGGCCGAAATTGAAGTGGAACTAAAAAGCCTCTTGATGAAAGTGAAAGTGGAGAGTGAAAAAGTTGGCTTAAAGCTCAACATTCAGAAAACGAAGATCATGGCATCTGGTCCCATCACTTCATGGGAAATAGATGGGGAAACAGTAGAAACAGTGTCAGACTTTATTTTTCGGGGCTCCAAAATCACTGCAGATGGTGACTGCAGCCATGAAATTAA
>NW_011492730.1:305549-338543 GCF_000754665.1 Bison bison bison
GACAGTGAGAGTCCCTTGGACTGCAAGGAGATCTAACCAGTCCATTCTGAAGGAGATCAGCCCTGGGTGTTCTTTGGAAGGAATGATGCTAAAGCTGAAACTCCAGTACTTTGTACTTTGTCCACCTCATGCGAAGAGTTGACTCATTGGAAAAGACTCTGATGCTGGGAGGGATTGGGGGCAGGAGGAGAAGGGGAGGACAGAGGATGAGATGGCTGGATGGCATCACTGACTCGATGGACATGAGTCTGAGTGAACTCCAGGAGTTGGTGATGGACAGAGAGGCCTGGCATGCTGCGATTCATGGGGTCGCAAAGAGTTGGACACTACTGAGCGACTGATCTGATCTGATGATGATGTAGTTAAATATTTTTATAAATATTTGTATTAACTATATTTTATTCTCTGCAGATCTGTAATGAAGATACTAATTTTACAATGAAAACATAATTTTTATCAATTTGACTTTATTTTTTTTTTGTGAGATAATGCTATCAAATTGAAAAATTTTCTACTTTTTGTTCCTCTTTCCTACAAATTTTTTTCTTATTCACCTATATTTATTTTTTTCTTTTCAAAATAATTGTTCTTTTTTTTTTTTCAATTTTAATTTAAAAAAATTATACGTGTGTTCCCCATCCTGAACCCTCCTCCCTCCTCCCTCCCCATACCATCCCTCTGGGTCGTCCCAGTGCACCAGCCCCAAGCATCCAGCATCGTGCATTGAACCTGGACTGGCATCTCGTTTCATACATGACATTTCACATGTTTCAATGCCATTCTCCCAAATCTTCCCACCCTCTCCCTCTCCCACAGAGTCCATAAGCCTGTTCTATACATCAGTGTCTCTTTTGCTGTCTCGTATACAGGGTTATCGTTACCATCTTTCTAAATTCCATATATATGCGTTAGTATACTGTATTGGTGTTTGTCCTTCTGGCTTACTTCACTCTATATAATAGGCTCCAGTTTCATCCACCTCATTAGAACTGATTCAAATGTATTCTTTTTAATGGCTGAGTAATACTCCATTGTGTATATGTACCACAGCTTTCAATTTGACTTTAGTACACAGTCATCTTTGTTCTGTAAATTTGACTGTAAGCAATTTGAAAAAGTTGCCTTTTATCTTTTCATGATGGTAAATTACACCATGAATCAGATCCTTCATGATAGAGAGGGAGAGAAATTTCTTTGGATGTTGTTTTAATATGTTTGTTTCATGTGCTGAAACTTACTAATTTGTTTCTGAATCACTCTGTCTCCTAAAACTTAGTAAATTTGAGATACGTTTATAAAAATAGCATTTTATATTATATAGTTAAACTTGCCATATTGCCTGCTTTTCTGTGGAGAACATCAAACTATGACAGGCAGCCCCCCAATATGAAAGCATTCAGATGCAACAGGAATGTTGAAGAGCATCAGACCTGGTTTAAGTGCCAGTGCTACTACTTTGTTGTCTAACTTCAGCAAATTGCTAATTCCCCAAGTCTCAGTCTCCTTATCTATAAAATAAAAGGAGTAACGTCTATTCTGAGGATGAAGTGAGGTCATTTCTATAAAGCACCAACCCAGTGCTTTATATTATGTGCTCAGTAAATGGACGATAATCTTCCTAACTTGTAACCAAGAATAGGAAAAAAAAAAAAGAAGGAATAAAATACCTGCTCTTCATGGATCACTGTTAAAAGCATTTTATTTGTATTCATGATTCTTTCCGTAGCCCTCTGTGGAGGGCACATATAGCTTCTCGAAAAGATAGCATGGGTGGCTGGGCTGTGACATGAAGTTTGTTCCTCTGACCTGGAGACCGTGCTCTTGATGTCTAAATGAGCCTGCCTCTGAGCTGTGAGTGTAAAGAGGAGAGTAAGGCTGCTATTCATGTGTATAAATAATGTTGGAAACTCGGTTAACAGATTTGCATTTCTTGTGTTGCAGGTGAATGGTGCTTTTGAGCACCTTCTGTGAGTACCACTCACACCTGTTCCGGGGATACTTTCTCCAAAGGATCAGCAAGCATCCAGTTCAATTTCAGATTCATGGGGTTGCTGCAGACCAGACACTGCTTGTCTCACTAAGACAAGGTGAGTGTTTAAATATTTACTTCCTCTTGAGGATGATTTTTGATGCCATGACCTCTTCTGAAATATTTCTGCCTTGGTATCAGTCAGAAAGTTACAGTAACTAAATAGAGCCGTGGCAGAGGGAAAAAATAGGCTACTGTAAAAAGACTTTGGTATATTGATTGCTATATTTATTAGATAAACGTGTGCTGATATGTTTGGAGATATTTTTTATTACTTAATGTGAAGTATAATGTGTTAACATTATTGCAAGGGGAATTTCATGACAAGCATTCTTCTTTTAAAATATAACTGCAGTTTGATTTTATGAAACCTGTAATTGCTACAAACTATGCTGTTTCTACTGCTATAAAATCAGTAACGAAACTGGAGAGGCTATCTCTTGGAAACTGGTTGTGATAAAAATGTACCGAATATGATTATCTTTATGCAAATCCTGCCCTGACTGTGAGCTTTCCTTACCTGTACTAGTAGTGCATGTAACTTTACTTCTGCATACCTTCTTCTTAAAGGTTAAAACTTTCTGTTCCAATGTATGAAATTGCCGGTCAGTCCATTTGGGGTTAATCATTGAAACAGGATTGAGGCTGGGAAAAGGTGGTAAAATCGAATCGAGTTGCAGTGTTAGAATAGTTCCTGCTGGGATTGTTTGGGGAGATGAAGAGAAGAGCAAGATGACTTTGCATCACTTAGAAAGATGGTCCAGTGGCCACTATATGGGCAGAAAAGAAGGGATGAAATAGGTGTTTTGGTCATGACATGAGGTTATCTTGGGTGGATGGATGTTGAGAAATAAAGGTTATTGAAATGTTTTCCTTCTTAAGTATATGACTTATTCTGCATCTCAGGTATCCGAGATTCAAGGTGAGTCAGTACCTCTGAGAATGAAATAGACATTTTCGTGGACTAGACCTCTTGGAATGGATATTCGTGTACAATGTGTAACAGTTGTTCAAGTATTTCATATACAATGTAGGGGAAGGGATGTCATGAAGATTTCCCGGTGAGCACAGCCTGGGAGATGAAAATGAGGAAAATGCCCCTGGTCATAGCATGGTGGCTGATTACATGGGCTATAGGGGACCAGATCAATTTTTCTGGCTTGCGTCCTGATACTGCCACCTTTTGGCAACAACTCCTGTGGTAGTGCTGCTACTGCTTTAGATCTTCCCTGTAGCTCAGATGGTAAAGAATCCGCCTGCAGTGCAGGAGACCTGGGTTTGATCCCTGGGTCAGGAAGATCCTCTGGAGAAGGGAATGGCAATCCACTCCAGTATTCTTGCTTGGAGAATCCCATGGATGGAGGAGCCTGGCGGGCTACAGTTCATGGGGTCGCAAAGAGTCGGACACGACTGAGCGACTGACACTGCTGCTACACTGCTACCTGTGGTAGCTGTGAAAATTAATTGAACTAATTTTCAAATTAGCACATAATAAGTGTTCAAAAATGGGTATGATTGTGCAAGTATTTTTAAGGACTTTTTTTTTGGTAAGGACTTTTGCAGTTTGACCAATTCTTGATCTTATTATCATTTTCTCTGTGAGGACTTAAATTTCTTATCTGTAAACCTGCCTACGGTGTTGATTTTTCCTTAATCTCACCTGGCCAGCCCAGTTGGAAAGACATTACTGTATTTTTCAAGAGGAGATGGTTGGCTTTCAAATATGGCATGTATTATATTTCTCAAGATCATTGGTATTTTAAATTTTATGATATCAAATCTACTTTCTAGCATCTAGTATAGGGTAAATTGTCTAACTTTTCTAAATAGTCTCATCTTTGAAATGGGAACAGTAGAATATTTATGACAGTTTTTGTGTGGAATAAATATGTAAGTTACAGTGCATGACCCCAAAATACTCAATACATGTGGTTACTATAACTATTACTACCGTTATTGTTCTTATTCTTCTTAATCACATACTTATTTACTTCTGATGTGATTGTGATGTCAGTCTTTAATTTGTGGAACTTTAAGCAGAATATTCAGCAGTTGTTACTAAAATACTGGTATGTGCAAAGTCTTATACCACTTTTTAACTTTTGAAAACATGATTCACCATCATTTTGTTCCCTCGAAATACAGTGTATTTCATTTGAACACCAATCTTATTTTCATGATGCTGTTAAATCTCTAAGGACAACTGCTTTTAAAACGCCTGAGACTTGATCTTTACTAGAGGAAAATTAAAACTTACATTTTAAATCGTTTCACATGTTGGTGATATTTAATATCAGAGTTTGTCTGTTTTATCCATCCAATCTTTCTAACTTTGCACTCTGTCTTATCTCCATGGTTCTGAATGTTTAGAATTTGATTCCATAATCCAGCCTTATCTGACTCAGGTTATATTTGCCGTAATGCAGTACTAGGTTTGAAATAACCAGTGAATTTTAGAAAAGTGCAAAAAGTGGCTTCTTTCATATTAAGATCTGATAATGACCATGCAACGCTATGTTCCAGGGTTCATGATAATGTTCACTATGAACTGTTGTAAACAGTAAAATCAATTAAAAAAATTTTTTTTTCTCCATTTTATTTTTTTTCTCTGGTTTTGTTTCCAAAATGTTTTTAAATAAGTTGTGTGAGCAAATAGGAATACGACTGTATCAAATGTTTCAACAGCATGCCTCTAAAGATTTATGGCATATGTAGGATTAACCAATAATATAAATTTTCAGTAGAGCTAATTTACCTTTTTATGTAATCTGGGCCTGAACCAGATTTTTGACAAGAACAATGTAATTATTTCACTAAAGCTTTGACAAGTAGGTATATCATAACATCTTTTAAAGTTGGCAGCAAGATAACATTAGATAATTTGCCACTTAAAGTATCTGTATAGAAAAAAGGACTTAAATTATGTATAAAAGTTAGAAACTTTTTACTGAAAAGACAGCAAAATTTTAACTTTCTTTTTAGTAGTATAAAATGTTTCCTTCCTAATGTTTAAAATTGAAGAACTTTAAGAGTGTTTATCCAAATATTTAGTGTATTTTCTACTCATATCTTTCAGTATAATTTTTATAGTTAAAAAATAAGAAATTTAAAAAAATCTCATTGCCTACCATTAAATTCCAAACATTATCAGATGCAGGGTATTTGTTTTAGGTGATCTCATTGTTACTAAATAGAAACAGTGTTTCTAGAAAGACTCCACTGCTAAATGAGGCGATCAGAGGAGAGCGTCAGGTGGAGCGTGTTTCATCCCCAGGTGTTTAGCTCTGCCTTTCGTTTTATCATGTTTTCTACTTCACTGTTTTATCAGAGACTTCTTGAGGGTAAGACATCCTGCGAAGTAAGGTCGACGGGCGAAGTAAGGTCGACGGTGATTTCTCTTGTGTTTGATGTCTCACAGAAATAAGCAGTGTCAAGCATGTCAGTGCCACTTAACGTTTCTGGACAATCCATCCTAATTTAGTTTCTGAGGACTCTTTTGATTGTTTTCTAGGAAAGGGAGGAATGGAAATTAGGACATTTTTTGTAGAATGGGAAAGTGTGAGGAGAAACTTGAGGTGTCTGATTGCATGCTTCTGGTGTATCCCAGAACCGCTCCTGAGAAGAAAAATCCTATTCTCCAGTGTCCTGAAGGGAACGAAATATTTGGTATTGGTATTGTGTGTGTGTGTGTGTGCTCAGTCGCTTCAGTAGCGTCCAACTCTTTGTGACCCTATGGACTGTAACCAGCCAGGTTCCTCTGTCCATGGGATTCTCCAGGCACGACTGGAGAGGGTTGCCATTTCCTTCTCCAGGGAACTTTCCTGACCCAGGGATCGAACTCGTGTCTCCTGCATTGCAGGCGGATTCTTTAGCCATTGAGCCACTTGGGGAGCCTGTTGATATTGGTGGTTAACACAAATTTAAGGTCAACTTTACATGCTGTGACCTCTCATTAAGTCATTACCTAATCACATTTATATTGTTTATTGCACTGTTCTGATAACCCAGATGTTGTGTTTCATTAATTTGAATTGTGTTGGGAAGTCTGCAGAGACGGAAAGCACTTCATACTTAAGATTTTTTTCCCCCCCAAAGGGTATAATGTATTATTCAACTTAGTCTAAGTTCTTATTTATTTTTATTTCTACTTTACAGTGAAAGTGAAAGTCGCTCAGTCATGTCCACCTCTTTGTGATGCCATAGACTATACAGTTCATGGAATTCTCCAGGCCAGAAAACTGGAGTGGGTAGCCTATGTCTTTCCCTTTATGTACATTTTTCTTACTTTACTTTTATATTCTTATTCTGAAAGTGTATAGATAATAGCAGTAACTCATAATTCTTGGTATGAATTGTCAGGAAAGAGCATAGAATTTCATACAGGCCTGGAATTAAATAAATTATGAAACATTTATATTCACCTTAGTTCTTAAATAGTATCAAAACTCCAGTTTTTTTAACAATATAGAAAATTTTCTAGGAAAGTCATTTCATCTGTAGTCTCTAATTCAGGTTCACTTTTATAATATAATTTTAAGAAGATTGTGACCTGGTGAATTTTGCTTTTATATTCTTTCTAAAAGTTGATTTTATCTAGGAACAGCAAAATGTTTAGTCTGTTTCTTGGCATATTTACTCAAAGAGATCTACTCAGGTGTACTGAAAATCTGACTGTATAATTAAGAAGTCAGGGTGATTGTCAAGCGAAGAATAAAGTGGGTCCACAAATATCTTCCAACTTTTATGTTTGCTCTGAAACTAAATCTTGAGTGTGAAGGAACGACTGAACACTGAACATGAGGTCAGAAGATTAGGTTGCTAACTCTGATTTTAGGCCACGCAGTTTCTTGACCTCATGAGATTTAGTTTATTTTTCCTTAGCAAACACACTTCACTGGATTATTGTCAGAATTAAATGAGTTAGTATTTGTGAAAGTGTGTTTGAACTTTAAGGCTCTTTGAAAATGGTGCATGTGGATATTGCAGTTACCAGTGGTGTAACATGGGAGCTTTTATTAGAGGAGTTTAGAGAGTATAAAATTCTGTTACATCTTTCAATTTAAAGAATTAGAAAGAGAAGCATTTTCAGTGGGTTTAATATGATGCTTCCTCTTACATGTCTCCTTTCATCTAGCACATGATGATTTCTGTTTTTTGTGGATAGAACATGTATGTTCAGAGTAAATGGTAAATACTGACATTTAATGCTTTTTGTTAAATATTAAACCCTTGGTAGATTATTCAGAAGACTTGAGTTCCCTGTCACTGATGTCAGAAAAATTCTAAACAAGGAATAGTAAAGACTGTATAAATTCAGCAGTGCTGATGAAGTCAATTAAAATTATTTATGTTCCATAATATAAATTGGAAACTGGAGTGAAATGTAGCTCCTTTTATATCATATTGATACGTGATCAGGAAAGATAGGTAATTTATAATAGGCATAAGTTTGCCTTTATGAACTGTGTTTCTAGACACCAAGGAGATAGTTTTTCTGGTGTAGATAAAAACTTGGTCCTGACTTACTGAGTTAGATGACATGGAAATTCAGGAGGTGGTATCGAAACCTGGTTTTGTCTGAGTCCATAGTCAAGGCTCTTGAGCACCGTGCATACCTTCTTCGTGTATATTACAAAGAAGGGGATGATCTGCAGTGTGCCAGAAGACTCTTCTGTCTCCATCAGTTTCACACAGTCTCAGCATGATATAAATTGTAAAGTGCTTATAGTAAGTTGTTTTGAAGGAAAATTTTAATGCACGAACAAGAAAGATATTTTTAAAGCTCTGCTACTAATTTTAGACCTTTTACATCTAACAAATGACACTTTTAATGTCTTGATTGGTACCTTGGTGACCTGTAGAATGATTCATATATGACTGCATAGGAGAAATAGTTTATTTGCATAATATTATTTTGAAGAATAAGCAACTCCATGCTCTAAGTTCACTTAACATTTTATTTATTCAACATGTGTCCTACTTACCGTCTTGTCCTACAAAGAATGCACACTTGACGGTGACCCTCTCATCGTGAGCCCCTAGAGGGAATGGTCTGTGATCTATTCATCTTGGTGTCCTTGCTCCCAGCTAGAGTTCCTGGCACACCATAGGCACTCAATAAATATTTAGGAAATGAAAGCTGGATAAAAATAATCAAGTACACGCCCAGGGTCATATAACAAGTCAGGGTCATAATGATTGTGAGAGTCTTATTTTTTATTTCTCATCTACTGACACATTCTGTGACTTATTTATTCAAGAAGTATTTATTAGATGTGTACTGTGTACTCAGTGCTTCCCTAGATACCAAGGATACATTAATAAGCAAAATTGATGAAAAGCCCAACCTTAATGGGTCTTGCATTCTAGCTAATAAAAGGACACCTGGTCAAACTTTTAAACCTTTTATAAAATTAAAACATAATTTTTCAAGAAGTTATTTATGACTGTAGTTTCAAAAGCAATTTCCATAACAGTGGAAAATAAATGTAAAGTTTCACAAAATACTCAATGGCCCATGAATGAAGACTGCTTGGGTTTTTAAGTGATGTTAAACATAGTGATAAGATTAAATCACTGTTCAGCATTCATTACGTTAAGAGGTTCAGCAGAGTATATTTTATTTCATAGTTTTCAACTCTGTTTTTAAATATAGTGCTGTTTCAGATTCCACTAATAATTAAATACATACAAAAAGAAGGAAATACTGAGACAGTGGGTGGGGAGAAAGACTGGTGGCAAAGGATATAGAAAGGAACATTGTGAAATACAGTATCTAAATAGATTTTCACTTAAGCCATGAAAGGGTATGTTAAAAAGCTAAAATTGCTTACATACAAGAGTAGCAGATGGATGCAAGTACTCAATCAGTAATGTTAATGAGATTACCACTTAAGTATTGATTTAATTTTTGATTTGGACTGGCTGATAACTCTCTTTATTTCTTTATTAATTGGCATTGGCAATCAGCTCCTAAAATAAAGCCCTCAAATGTTAATGTGAAATTTAATCTAAAATAGAGTGGATGATAGTCTTTGAATTAACCATTGAGCCAATGCCTTATATGAGCAAAGAGGAAATTAGACGTCATAGGTCCGTTTTGTTATAAGGAACAGAATTCCTTTCTAGCTAGCTTAGATAAGGGGGATTTACTGGGGTGACACATGAGGAGTGTTTACTGTAGGTTTGCTGGAGGAGTTCAGCCTGGCAGACAGGCAGCCCTGACTCTTGGCTGATGGTCTTTGTGGGTTACATGGCCTCTCCTCTTTTGTACTTTGTTTAAATCTACTTCATTGTCCTCTTTCTACTCTCAGAACTGCTCCTTCTGTATTTACATGTGGCCAGTACACTGGTCTCCAAAATGTATTTCCGACAGACTTTCCAGAGTGGCTGTCCAGAACTGACTCCAGCTCTGTGGACCTGATTCCACTTCTTGTATGAGTGTGACTTATACACCTTGATCATTATTCATTTAAACCCAGTAAGCAGTAGTTAGAAGAGAGGGGTTACATGGCACATATATAAGCTCCCTCTATGCCAGTGGGCAACACAGAGACCCAAGAATGGAATGTGGGGACAGGTTGGCTCCTGTATAGTAATAGATGAATCATAGTGTCTTAATATTTATAGGCAGATTAGCATTTATGGTAGATTTTTGTACTTCTTAGATGATAAATAGAAAGCATATATTTTGATACATCAATTTGTTCCCTAAATAGCAGCAGAAACCAACCAATAATCTTGTATTTCTACATTATAAAAATGTCACAAGTGATTCATGGCATATATTTAATATGCATACTTTAAATACTTGAATGTGATAAATTGCTGGTATAATTTTTAATTTAAGAGTTGAATGATGTTCATCCTTCCTCTAACACCATAGCATTTCAATTCTGTGACATGGCTGATTGCCTTCTTTGGGTGCATCTTGCACCAAAAATCTGGAATATTTGGTTCTTGATGACTTCAAACAGGATATGGGCCATCTTATGGGCTTCCCAGGTGGTGCTAGTGGAAAAGAACCCACCTGCCAATGTAGGAGACAGGAGTTTGACCCCTGGGACAGGAAGATCCCCTGGAGGAGGGTACAGCAACCCACTCCAGTATTCTTGCCTGGAGAATCCCTTGAACAGAGGAGCTCTGTGGGCTAGAGTCCGTAGGGTAGCAAAGAGCCGGACTCAACTGAAGCAGTTTAGCATGCACGCATGCACACACTCTTCTTACCTTCTCAGGTTTAGCTCATACGCTTTGATATCCAGACTTGGACACATTACTTAGAAAATGGACCTTATTTCCTGCTGAGTGTCTCCTTACCTTTTTTTTTTTTTTTAAACCACAACTATGTCAAACTCCAGCACGTTTCATTTCAGTCCCAATCGTCTGAATTTTCATCTACCACATAAACCTAAGAATCCAAGTGCAACTAAAACAAGCTTAAATTGCTGTTTAATGAGGTTTGATGAGGCTTCTTGACTTTTTGAACTATTGAATTACATATTCAGTTTTTATTGCTTTTACTATGCAGAGCTCTAAGTTCATTGCTGAGGCCCTAGTAGTCATTCTTGCTCTTTTTCCCCTCTGTGGATGGTGTTGTGGGAGGGATAAACAACAACTTTGCTATTTGTGACCTTTGCCATTTAGTTCAATGTTCTTGCTTGTTCTCGGACATAACTTTAAAGGCATCCACATAAAGATAACTGCTTCAACTCTAGAAATTCACCCCTATTAGGATCATTGTTGATTGCCCAGCCAAATGTTTTCTGATTTTGAGGTGTTAACTTTTATCTGCATTATCATATCTTCTGGTGGCTGTTTGGTCTACATTTCATAAAGTCATTCTTAAATGAGTTTACTTTTAATCATATTAGAGTCTATACATCTGTTGCATTAAATGATATACAGATTGGCACACAATATTAATACTTGTTCAAAGTCAAATGTAGGCATTACTGAGCTTTAGAAATTCCTCGTAGCGTTCTTTATTGATTTTTTTTTTTTTTGCCCCAAAGATTTGGAGTACCATTAGGATGTATTGCTAATGTCATATTTTCTATAATTTAAAGTCAAAACTCAAAGGAATATATTGCTTTTATTTAAAAGCATTCTTTTTTTAAAATTTTATTTTATTTTTAAACTTTACAATATTGTATTGGTTTTGCCAAATATTGAAATGAATCCGCCACATGTATACATGTTCCAGACGAAGACAGAAGTGGGTCTCAAAGTGAGATATGGTATCATTAATGGTTGAGGTTGTAATTTTCAAGCCTCTTCTCTGTCTCCCTTAAGGAGACTGGAAACTTCTGTTCTCTTCTGCACCTACTATTCCGCCAGAATTGAGCCCTCTGTTAAATGAGGTTTGAATTTCACCTGTTTGACTTGATGCTGTGAAGACACATCTCTAAACTCAGGCTGGGACATTTTTGTTTGTTTGTTTTCTCTTGTTCTATAAACTCTTTTGCAAACGGAGGTCAAGAAGCTTCCAGTCATCATTAGATCTGGAGAGCTTAATTTGCTACATACAGTGATAGTGAGATGCTTCTGGACAGTCAAATCAGGCCAGGAAATCATTGCTAATTCTCAGGTTTCATGTTGGCCCATCACGAAGTTGACTTACCTCCTTTCTTTTGGTCATCTTATATACAAATGGCATTAAACATAGAAAATGTCAATTGATACTTAAATTGTCACAGTCTGAGATGTGAAATGAGCTGAAATGGGGAGCTTTCATCCATCTATTCATTCATTTTAAGTATTCAGCTGGAAATACGTGTGGAGAGCCTTTCATACATGAGTGGCCCAGATGTGGATTCAAAGGAAGAGCTTGTTGTTGCTCTTGTTTTAATCTAAGGATGTGGTCAGTTACAAAATGACCATAATTTTTGTCCTCTTGGGGATTGAGGGTGAAGCTGTAAATGTTCCCATCCAAAAGTAGTTTGTTTTGGCCAATGGGACATAAGCAAAAATGATGCAAACAGAGGCTTGAAAGGTTCTTGCTTGGTGAAGCTGTCCCTTTTGATGCTTCTGGTCCTGGTATCCATGAGAAGCAGCACTGGGGAGCTTGTTAGATGATGAGAAGCACATGGCTCATCACTAGCCAATTGCCAAACCTGTGAGTGAGGACATGGTGACCCAGCAGACTCAGTTGACCCTCCAGCTGATCTGAAATGCATGACCTGAGATCAGCTGAACCTGGCCCAGAACATTTATTTGAACTAAATAAATGGTGGGTGTATTGTATTCACCCATTGAATTTGGAGGTGGTTTATTAAACAGCAGGGGTTAGCTGACATAGGATGTGAGAGCAATAGTCCTTTAAAACAGTTCCATTGGAAGGCAGGTAACATATACTATCATCAAGCTTAGATTACCAGAGTTTGCAGACAGAGAATTTTAGAAAGATGTCAGAAGTTGGGGAAGAAGAGTTTAGTTTTAAGGTTAACTGTAAAATCTGAGCAGAATTCGGGTATATATGAGAGCAGAAAGGACGTGATAGATGACGAGACAAAACTGAGAGGTGAGAAGGAAACATGGGACTTAAATGTAAAATCTTAACTTTTTAGTTAATTTGGAGGAATATCCCCAAATGATCTCAAACCTCCATGAAAGTTCTAGCTTACTTCCAGCCCAGGCCACTTGAGGTGATAGCCCCAGAAATAAACCTGAATATTCTAATATTTCTGCCCCTTATATTCCTTCTTTTATGCTTCTAGTTTTAAGTTCAGAGCAAAAGAACAGGTTAATTGGGTTGTGAAATTTGGATGAGGCCTAAAAAAGTGTGTTTGGAAAAGCAAGTGCTTGTACCAGTCTCTCCAGTCACGTAAAGAGGTTTTACTTTACCTAGTTTACAAGTTAGGAAGGAGAAGTTAGTTAAGAAGCATTCGCTTTACTCTTTTCTTAGCTCTTCTATCTTACTGTGCACAAAATATCATTCTTCTGCATTTGAAATGATTAACCCGTGCTTTTGCTTTTCAATATATGACAAGATTGTGCCAAATTGAGAGTTGTTGTAACTAATTGCTAATCAGGGTCTAATCAAAATTGTCATAATATATCTTGTTAACAGTACATGTATATGAGCTGAAATTCAATTAATATGCTTTTTATTTCTACTGAATTCACAATATGCTGTTTAACTCTACTTCTCCTTCAGATATGGTCAAAAAACCTCCTCAAAGAGGCCTTATTTACCAAACTATTTCAGTTTTATTAGGGCTTTCATTGAGCTGTGCTCACTTTTTGGGACTTCTTTCAGAGTTTGTTTGCACTTTCACTGAATGAAGTCTGTTGTCTTCATTGAATTGTAAGCTTTTTGAGAGCAATGACCAAATATCTTTGTATTTACTGTTTTGTTCTTGGTGTGGAGCTCAGTGTCTGGCGTCTACTAGGAACTGAACAAATATTTGGAGGAAAAAAATGTATTAATGTAGAGATAGCTCTTTTGCTTCCATGGGGCCCCAGTTTAAATGCTAACAGTGGAAAGGTGAGATGAATTTATTCCGGTCAGAGGCAACAGCTGAGGTCCTAAGTGGAAAGAGTTTAATACAGTCAAGCAGCAGCAAGTCCAGGCAAAACCAAAGCTAGGTGATCCACAGGGGAACGTGGGTTCAGGGAGGGAGTCAGGACCATATTCATATGGGGCTTTCTAGGTCATGGTGAGAGCTTGGAGTTTAAGTGCAGTGGGGGAGAGACTGCAGGATTTAAAACAGGGTGATGATGTCATGTGTACTGAGGTCACTCTTGCTCCTGTGCAGAGAGTGGGAGGAGCTTAGGAGGTGGGTCAGAAGCTCTAATTAGGGTTTGGGCCTCTTCTTGGTTCATGCTTAGAGTATGGAGAAAGGTAGATGAATTTGTGATGTTTTCTGAAGAATCATTGGGATGTGCTTGACAGATAAAGAGGAATTGCGATGTTTCCCATGTTTCTGTCCTTAGTGATTGAGTGTCTGGTGTTTCATTCACTGATGCTAGAAAACCTGTGTGGGGTGCCAATACATTGGAATAGAGGTGGAGAAACCACCGTTCTGTGAGTGAAAAGATGGAAATCACTGTACCACACAGGCATTAATGGAAAGAAAGCTAAGATGGCTTTATTACTGTCAATAAGGAGATTTTAGAACAGGAAATACTACCCAGAGAAAAACAGGAATATTTCACAGTGATAAAGAGGTCAGTTCATCAATAGTCCTAAATGTGTCTGTATCTGAGAACAGAGCCTCCCATCACAAGAAGGTGAGTTTGATGGAAAGGAGAAATAGAGAAGTCTGTAATCATAGTCAGATATTTCAATACTCTATTCCCTTAACTGATGAAATGGGTGGAGGAGCTAGGTAAGGCGTAGAAGACTTGATCAACATTGCTGTCATACATGATCTGTTTGAGTATTTCACATAGCAGCAGGGAACATACACCCAGAACATTCACTGGGAGAGATCATATGCGGGGCTATAAGACAAATCTTAACAAACTAAAGAAAATTGAAGCCATGTAATGGATGGTCTCTGAGCACAAAAGAATTAAATTGAATCTTTGTAAGAGTATCTTAAAATTTGGTAAATGCTTGGAGATCAAACAACACATAAATAATCCATATTTCAAAGACAAAATCACAGGGGAAATGAGAAAATATTTTGAATTGACTGAGAATGAAGTAATTTCAGATCAAACTGGGTAAGATGCAGCTAAGTAATAATTAGAGGGAAATTTTTTGTATTAAATGCTTATGTTAGAACAGAAGTATCAAATTAATGGGCTAAGCTACTGCTAATGAGACTATAGCAATATGAGAAAATTAAACCCAAAGCGAGCAGAAGGAAGGAAGTAATAAGCATAAATCAATAACTCAGTGAAATAGAAACAGAAAAATAAAAAGGCAGGGTTTTAAAAAATACTAATGAGGTTGGGAAATCTTTAGCCAGACTGATCAGAGAAGAAAGAATAAACAAGTTACTATTAGGAAAGACAGATAACATGGAATAACTGGGTTACATTGCAAAGATGAGAGATTAATTTAACATTCAGAAGTCAGTATAATTCATCATTACAGTTTAAAAATTATAACTCAAATGGTTATCTCAGTAAATGCAAAAAAATTTAACAAAATCCATAACAAGAACTTGCAGCAAATAGGTGGGATATGCTTCAGCTTTATAAAGGATGCCACATTTAACAGTTACTTTTCGTTGTTAAATCAGAAACAAGGCACTTAATGCCTGGCTACCTCCTCATTTTATTACATAATACCCAGAATCAAGAAATGTCATAAGTGGTAAAACAGCATGTTCTTGCAATAGTTTCTACATTGCCATTATTATTTTCCTTTTTTAAAAAAGTTATTTATTTTTTAATTGGAGGATAATTGCTTTACAGTGTTGTGTTGATTTCTGCCATGTATCACCATGAGTCAGCCGTGGGTATACACATGTCCCTTCCCTCTTGAACCTCCCTCCCACCTCCCACCCCATCCCACCCCTTTCAGCGTCACAGAGCACCAGGCTGAGCTCCCTGTACTGGACAGCAGCTTCCCTTTAGCTATCTGTCTTACAGATGGTAACGTATATGTTTCAGTGCTATTCTCTTAATTCGTCCCGCCCTCTCCTTCCCCTGCTGCGTCCACAAGTCAGTTCTCTACGTCTGCATCTCTACTCCTTCTCTGCATGTGGGTTCATCAGTACTATTTTTCTAGATTCCATATATATGTGTTAATCCATGATGTTTGTTTTTGTCTTTCTGACTTGCTTCACTCTCTATAGGTTCATCCACCTCCTTAGAACTGACTCACATGTGTTCTTTTTTTTATGGCTGAGTAACATTCCATTGTATATATGTACCACAACTTATTTATCCATTAACCTGTTAACGGACATCTAGGTTACTTCCATGTCCTGGCTAATGTAAGTAGTGCTGCAGCGAACACTGGGGTACGTGTGTTTTTTTCAATTATGATTTTCTCAGGGTATAAGCCCAGTAGTGGGATTGCTGGGTCATATTGTAATTTTATTCCTAGCTTTTTAAAGAAATCAACTTACTATTCTCCATAGTGGCTGTATCAACTTACATTCCCACCAGCAGTGCAAAAGGATTCCTTTTTCTCCATATCCTTTCCAGCACATTATTATTTTCAATCATCAAACTAAATTGGTTTAGTGTTTTCCCCAAGTGATGTTCTGTTGATCTGCTCTTGCTTTTCTCTAGGTGTTCAAAAGCTGTCTTTAGTGTCTATGTGGATAGACACTGATGAGGAATCATTAGTGATCTTAGAGGCAGATTTTAAAGACAGTGTGGTCTGTGGGGTGCAGGTTACTTGAATGTGGAAGTTGGGTGGAGATAGATAAACTCTCAAGTACCATACACAGCAGCTTGGCTATTTTCCACCATAACTAAAGGGTCAGTGACAAATCATCCTCACCCCCAGACTTGGAGTTACTGAGTATTTTGCTATAGTGGCCCCTCCTTGTCAAGTGACTGCATGCTTCCCATGACCATGAAGCCCAGTAACTGGTAAAATGTTTATGATTATTCATCATAATACTTATAATTACATTGTATTTGTATGGCCAACACAGATTGATCCTGTGTGCTGTATTTCTGGGCTTCCCTGGTAGCTCAGTGGTAGAGAGTCCATCTGCCAGTGCAGAAGACACAGGTTTGGTCCCTGGGTCGGGAATATTCCCTGGAGAAGGAAATGGCAACCAACTCCAGCTCCACTATTCTTGCCTGGAAAATCCCATGGACCAAGGAGCCTGGCGGGCTCCATGGGTTCGCAAAAGAGTTGGACACGACTTAGCAACTGAGCATGCTCATACTCTGTATTTCTACTAACTCATCTTAATTATCTTAATATTAATCTTGTGTTTATAAATTTAGAGTGAATATAACTACTGACAACACTGAAGTATCTAGGTTTTACATGTTGAAAATTATTTTCTGTATTTGACTGCAGAGTCCTTAAATTAAGATGAGAAAACGGTAGTGATACTGCTTTGTAAACCTTTTTATTTTATGACCAATGACAAAATAACTGTTAATTCCAATTGTATATAGGGCTATTTATTCAAAACTATCTACATTTCCATCCTGAAACTCTTGAGAGTGAAAGTGTTGAAAGGTTATTTTAGTGTTAGCATTCAGAAAAGCTTCATTAAATTTCATAATGGATAAAAGATATGGGGATGGCAAGTTTGGTAAATTTTCACTTTTAAACAACATTTAAGAATCATGAGTTAGTCCTTTTCAACACTATGGGTTTGTATGTTTGCTGTGTGTGTGTGTGTGTATGTGTGTAAAATTATAACTATGGTTTCCACCTCAAATTTATTTCAAGCCTGATAAGGGCAACTTTAATCCATTATAAATGAGAGCAAGAATGAATTAAAATCATAGTTTTTGATTTTGCTTCCAGAAGAGAGAATAGGGGACTGCGGCCCATTGAGTGTACAGTCGCTCACTTGACAGCTTTCCTGTTGGTTTTGTATTTTTGCCTCCTACTCAAGTTTTGCTACTGCTTTGGCTAAGAAGAGAGTCAGAATGTACTGTGGGGGTGTGATCAAGAGAACAAGAGAATTATAGCTCTTCAGACTATGACAGAATATACCGTTTCTTGAGCTAAAATTAAAAAATAAATGTATTTAACTCAAACAGACCTTTAAAATGTACATTCAGTTTAGCTCTTAAGCTTGAATGCATCTAGAAAGAAAAACAGAGTTCATCATTCAAGTATCTTCTTCTATATTTGGTGGTGTTGTGGTCACTTCCGCCAGCCCACCAGCTAAGATGACGCAAACAGCTGTAAAATCGTGGGAGGAACAAACAGTAGAAATATGAGCAATTATGCAGTATCTCACTCTTTCTTTGAACTGCTGCCTTTCGATAGCATGCTGTGGTTAGCAGGGGAGAGGGACCCTAGGGATCTTCTACGTTGTTTCCAGAATATCTTTGAAAGTGATTCTTCTGGAATGTAATTAAAACTTGATAATGAAATTCTTACCAGGAAGTATTAATGGCAAAGACAAGGTTGAAGGTGGAGGAGAGAGGAGACCAGTGTTGGGTCAAATTCCCCTGGAGGGCTGAGTCCTGAGAAGGGTGGATGAGGTGGCCACAGAATTGAAGATGGCAAGGATGGAAGTCAGGGAGTGAGAGTTCCTCCAAGTGCTGCCAAGTTCTGTGTCTGAAGTTCAGCTGTTACTTTCAACTCAAAAATTTCAATGGCTACTGTCTGTAGTATATAGACCACATGGAGGATTAAGGACACAAATGACCAATCAGCCTTCTCTTATTCCTCATTCTCACATTTAGCCTGTCCCTTGAGATGCTGCATCCTTTATGTAACCAAGAAGATTTGAACCTTTTCAAGAATATCTTTCCCTACCTTGTGTTCCTGATGTACCCAGTTGAAATGTTTCTGCCTTTCATAATAGTTTATAGCTCCCTGTAAGAGGTAAAGTTAATTTCTGTTCTGGAACCTTCCTTCTGGTTTGTTAATTCATATATAATAGAGTTTGTCTCATTTACTAGGTTTATCCATTTTGGGCCCCACACTGGATTATGTACTGCTTTTTCTCTTTGTCTTGTCTTCATTCTTAGCATTTATACTACAGCATGATTAGATAACCACTAAATGTTTAAAATTGAATATATAGAAGAAAACCATTTAAGACATGGTTGTCATGATTAGAAAATATCAAAAAGGAATTAAGGCTATGGAAGATAGTCTTACTGTTCTTTGCTGTTCTTAAGATGATGCATTTATAAGTTTTAAAATTTATATGACAGAGGCAAGTATTGGTAAGACAAGCAGAGCTTGTTTTCTTGTGGAGAAAACAAGACTCAGATATGTCTTGATGAAAAATTTTATATTAATCAGAAGTCTAGTGAAATATTTTAAATATTAATAGCAAACCTAAGACATTTCAGGACTTGAATATGAAAGATTATCTTCAGGATACTGTTCTTATTTAGGCAGGTAAATACAGTTTTTAAAAACATTGAAGAATGGTGCCTTAAGTCACCATATAAGTTCTTAATGAACTTGCAAATTGAAAATGACATTTTTGAAATATAAAGAGAAGATACCTTGCTTTTCCCAGATTTCTGTTTTTGTTTGTTTGTTTTTGCCTCAAGATGGAACTCTCAGTATTTTCTCCATAAAGGCCTTTCTGAGTTTATTCTCACAGTAATTTACCCCGGCCTGTTCTCTACTTGGAAAGCAATTCCACATCGAGTTACTGAAAACTTGGACTGAAAGTTGGCTTAGCGTATTGTTTTATTAGAGTTTGTCTGCACTTGAATTGGGCTTTGATTTTTAACATCATGTTAAAACGTTCAGATTTCCTACCATTTTTCAGGCTGTACAGTTTTATGGTCCAACAGTTCACATCTTAAATAATTCTTAGAGAAGGAAATGGCAACCCACTCCAGTATTCTTACCTGGAAAATCCCATGGATGGAGGAGCCTGGCCGGCTGCAGTCCATGGGGTACATGGAGTCAAATACCACTGAGCAAAGAGTCAGACACGACTGAGTGACTTCACTTCACTTCATTCTTTATATAGATTTATAAATTTTGTTGTGTCAAGCAGTTGCAATGCACTACACTTTCCTTCCATTTATGAAGGTTGAAACCATAGCTGAAACATTCTTGTTTTAATGATGTCGGAAAAAGAAAGAATCCTGGGAAGTGTGTGAATCATTTGCAATATCTGGAGGCTATGCTGTGTTTCTTTATTTTTGGCTAGATCTTTCCTTTTTAATGTTACTTCTTGTGAGTAGAGTAATATCCCTATTAAAAAGAAAAGTTTAAAATTTGAATGTCACTCTTTTGTACATTCCCAGTTGCAGCAGCTGCTAAAGTTTGTGTTAAATCATTTGGGGGATCAAATTCTAATTATTCGTCAACTCTCTGACTTTCTCTTCCATCCCAATCTGTATTTGAGATTCTGGAGGGATACAAAGATACTTAAATAGAAACAAAACCATGGATGAATAGCGAGTATGCAGCCCACTTTGGGAGGTTGTTAACTTTCAGACTTTTTAATATCTGTGAATTCAGTAAGAATTATTCACAAAATAGTGACTCCAGGGCTCCAGAAAACTTTTCTTTACAATCCTTTACTCTTAATTTCAGAAGAAGAATATATGAAAAGAAATAATGCTCCTTTATTGTTAGAATATACAGGAAACTACATTGAATAAATTTTCAAAGATAACTCCATTCCTTGATGCCTGAAAAATTATACTACTAATCGAAAGCAATTATGTATATCATGTTTATGCCTCATGTTCTGGTAGCTCATGGTCTGGCAAATTATTAGAGCAAATCAAACATACTAATAAATTGAGTCATGTGAGTGGACCATATAATTCAGGAAAGATAGTAACAGATTAGGAGTTGTGTGTTAACAGAAATCCAACAGCCAGTCATAAATAGGTGTCCCCACTGTGGGAGGGCAAGGAAACTGTGGTCTAGTCTACCTGCCAATGCAGGAGAGGCATGAGACGTAGGTTCAATCTCCAGATTGGGAGGATCCCCTGGAGTAGGAAATGGCAGCCTGCTTCAGTATTCTTGCCAGAAAAATGCTATGGTCAGAGAAGCCCGACTGGCTACAGTCCATGGGGTCTCAACAGTCAGACACGACTGAGCGCACATGCAGATGACCGTGTGTAGGAAGTAGGAAAGCATACAGAATTCTCTTTAGTGCCTGTGCTCTTCCCACTGTACAGCACAGGGAACTATATTCAACATCCTGTGATAAACCCTGATGGAAAAGAATATGAAAAAAGAATTCGTATGTAAAACGGATGGAGAAGAAAATGGCAGCCCACTCCAGTGTTCTTGCCTGGGAAATCCCATGGACAGAGGAGCCCGGCGGGCTACAGTCCGTGGGGTCATGAAGAGTCAGACACGACTGAGCGACTAAACAAGAAAAACAGCATGTAAAACAGAATCACTTTTCTGAACAGTAGAAATTAATACAACATTGTAGGTCATTATACTGTAGTGTAAGTATTAAGTCAGTGTAAGTATTATACTGTAATAAAATAACTTAAAATAGTTTTCTTATATCAGTTCTTCCAAGCTTTCCCTTACATGTTTATACCAAGGAGCTCACAGAATGATTGGCATTTGTCACCTACTAAGCATGTTACCCATAACTGTGAGCTCCTTGTGGTGCCTGTGTGAGATTATTATTGCTTTTAGAGGATGCCATGCTATGGATTAATAATATACAGACAAGCATTAGCCATCACAAGTGAAATCTCTCAGGTCAAACCTTCATTCAGTCAGCTTTCATTGAGTGCTTTCTGTGTGCTAAATTTTGTGCTTCTAGACTCATTCCTGCTTCAGAGTAAGACAATTAATATGATATATCATGCAGATACTAGAGATAATCTGAATATTATGAAGTATATTTAAAAGATTCATGAGATTTATTTTTTTCTTTAATAACTGGTACCTGAGCTGAATTAACTTTTATTAATTTAACTTTAAAAATCACTTTCTTTTAAAATTAGATGACCTTCAGTCTAATTTCAAAGATATAATTGCCGTGGACTTGGTAATTATAATAAATATCATTTTATCCATAAAACCTAAAAGATTATAGCTTTTCCAGTGTCTAATTCTACAAAGAATTTGAGGTAATTTACTGTTTTAAAACTCCTGAAAATTAATATAATTAGAGACTGTTCAAAAGACTTGTGTGTGCTCAGTTGCTCAGTCGTGTCTGACTCTTTGTGACCCCATGGACTGTAGCCTGCCAGGTTCTTCTGTCCATGGAATTTTCCAGGCAAGAATCCTGAAGGGGGTTGCCATTTCCTCCTCCAGGGAATCTTTCCAACCCAGGGATCGAACCTGCGTCTCTTGCCTCTCTTGCATTGGCAGGCATTTTCTTTACCACTGCACCACCTTAGAAGCCCTGTCAAAAGCTGGTTATTAACAGGAGAAAGAATTTCCAGGGATATTTCTATAGCAAATACACATTTAATTCATTGCAAAATGTCTAAAAAGTAACATGGTAGCCAATGCAGTCCACATTATTATCTAAAAGTATTTATTTAATAGAAATAATGTATACACCACTTGCCATATGGCAGGTACTAATGTAATCATGTTACATATATAATTATGTTCTTACAAGTCTAAGGTTCAGTTGATGGTTACTAATCCAGTTTTGCAGATGAGGAACTTGAAATTAAGTTAGTTGCTCATCTACTCGGAGAACGCAGTGGCACCCCACTCCAGTACTCATGCCTGGAAAATCCCATGGACGGAGGAGCCTGGTGGGCTGCAGTCCATGGGGTCGCTAAGAGTCGGATACGACTGAGCGACTTCACTTTTGCTTTTCACTTTCATGCATCAGAGAAGGAAATGGCAACCCACTCCAGAATTCTTGCCTGGTGAATCCCAGGGACGGGGGAGCCTGGTGGGCTGAAGTCCATGGGGTCACACAGAGTCGGACATGACTGAAGCGACTTAGCAGCAGCTCATCTACTAGGAGACATGATTGAGCAACTAACATTTTATTATACTTTAAAAGCATTTATATTTTAATAAACGCTAGACATAATAAAAAATTCTGTATGTTGATGTAGAATTTAGTATATCATGAAATGCAGTATGAGGTTAGATTAGTAATTATGATGACCCATTATGTTCAACTCCTTTTTCTTCAAAATTGGAGTTGAAACTACGTGAAATGTGGTGGTAAAGACCGCGAACTCTGGAGTCAATCTGTCTGCAAATCCCAGACTGCATCCTCTTAGTTGTAGGATACTGAACAGGTTTTTAAATATTTTTCAGTTTTTTATATGTAAACCACTTTTAAAAGTGCCTGACAAAGTGTTGGTACCAAGAACACTCATTACTGAGCTATCCCTTAGAAAAAAATTTTAATGAAATTCTTGGCACTGGATCTGGAGAAAACCATATGTATGATACAAAAATAGAATTAAGTACCAGTAATGCGCAGCTAAAAATGTTCAAGGATAAAAATTTCTGAATGATACACTAATGGCCTATAATTTCTTATGTTGGGATCTATGTAGAAATCTCAAGAAGGAAGTAAACAGAACTTGACTTTAATATGGCGCCTGCATTGTTCAGAACTTGTTACCAAAAGCTATTAAAGCCTAATATTATTATTTCACAAACGTTGTTCTCATATATTGTATTTGGTGATATAGATAGAAACTGGAAAGGCATCCCTGGCCTTTAGGGCTTATTATCTAAATAAAGCAGACAGAAGTGAAACAACCACTATAATTATCCCAGTGGGCACTCTAAAAAAGTGAGGCTGAGGCATAAATTAGGAGGTTTTATGAGTTAGAGGGTAAAAAGATTTTGTCTTTGTCAAAGTTTAGCTGATACAATAAAATGCTGAATAGTTAGTGCCCAGGAGCCTAGATGCAGATGGATTTTGCCCAGAGGGAGAGCACTTCCTTAATCAAATAGGATGCTTGTGCCTAATGCATTGGAATTTTGACTGATGCCTAGGCTTCCTTTGTTTATTGCTGCAGGGTTTTGGAGTTGCTTTTCTCTTTAGACCTAGACTTTAGAGAAAGAAAGAAGTCAGCATGTTTGCATGCAAGCATAGGGTAAAGGTGCATTTAATGGCCCAAGTAAAGAAGAGCATGAAAGAATTGAATCCAAGAGAGAATTGCTAAGATGGTGCATTAGGCATGAGATTGGAGAATTGCTGACATTTGTGAAGAGCCAGGATAGGGAATCTTTTTTCTTTTTTTTTTTTTTTACATTTTTCCTTCTTGTAATAAGAACTTTTAATATCAACTCTTTTACCAACTTTCAAATATACAATACAGAATTAGTAACTACAGTTAGCAGGCTGTACATCACATCCCCAGGACTTATTTTATAACTGAAGTTTGTACCTTTTGGTTTCTTTCACCCATTTTGCTCCCCTTCACCCCCACCTCTGGAAACCATCCCCATTTCCCCCTTTTCTGCAGAGCAAAAGGAAAACACCCAAGTAGGAATAACTAATTCTGAAGCTGATGCAGAGTCAGGCTACATTCTGCATTCACTGTGCAAATGTTCCCCTGTGGTTCCTCCCCTACTCTATGGGGGCAGTTAGCTAACTCATTCTGGAATTCTAAAAGAATTCTAAACCTTTCCTCCCAACCCTTCTTTTTTTGCCTTTTAACAAATTAATTAATTTATTTTAATTGGTGGCTATTTACGATATTGTAGTGGTTTTTGCCATACATCCATATGAATCAGCTACAAGTGCACATATGTCTTCCCCGCCCCCACCCAGGGTAGGGAATCTTATGTTCCAGAGTGACTTGGAGAAGCCTGGAAGCAAGAATGAATGAACCCTTTCCCTTTGTGTATATAGAATAATATTTACTATTTAAATAGTAAAAGTGAAGGTGACATTTTTGTTGCTTTGAGATGAGTGTCTTGTATTCTTACTTAAAGTGAGTGCCTGTTTACATGCCAGGGAACTTAACCCAGGATACAAAGAGGAATCAGATGGTTCCTGTCCTCAGAGAACTCATAGCCTGGTGTAGGGAAGACTATAAAAACAGATATGCTATGGGAAGCACAGTGCTAAAGATATACTCATGGGATTATGAAATGAAAGAGACCTCTAATCAGATTGGAGGAGAGGAGTGGGTTCCGGGAACCTTCTTGAAGTAGTGACAGATGAGCTAATAAAGAATGAGATGGGAACCCAAGGGGAAAGGCAGAGGTTGTGGAGGGATAAATTAGGAGTTTGGAATTAATATATACACACACTAGTATATATAAGATAGATAACCAACAATGACCTACTGTATAGCACAGGAACTATACCCAGTGCTATAGTACCCAGTGCCATTTAGTAGCAACCTATAAGGGAAAAGAATCTTGAAAAAGCATAGATAGATCCATCTATCCATGTTTCTATCTGTGTATAACTGAATCATTGTGTTATACACCTGAACCTAATATGACCTTGAAAATCAACTATACTGCAATTTAAAAGAAAATGAAATGGAGAGTTTCCTGGGGAAGACAACAATTCAAACTTCATCTAGAGTTATAACTTGAAAAACACCAAATTAACTACACATACTTGTGTACACTCATTGTACACACACAAAAACACACAACAGTGCTAAAAAGAGGATGAAAACAAAGTGTGTAATTGAGGGCAGTTAAAGAAACTGGTGGCCAAGGAATTGAGAAGTGTCTTCTGAATGAGTACTAGCGTTTCCCACAGGAAGGATTCCAGGCAGACCAAACCCTGGGGTAGATTTTCATTGTCTTATAAACAAGGACAGAGTCCAGGGATTCTAATAAAGATGGCAAAATGCGTCATCTGAGGCTTTCCTTTTTCTCCTGTCTTTTAACTAGATGATAAAATATGGATAGATCACCACATTTTTAGCTTTCCAACTGTAGCTTAGAAGAAAACAAAACTGATTTCATAGATCATTACAGAAATCCAAGAAACCACTCATACTATCTCAGAGCAGACAGTCTGGTCTTCCTTCTCTAGACTTTGAGAAGTGGTGTGAAGAGAAAGGAGATGTTAAGAATTTCATTTTTCAAAACCCTACAAATGAAGTCGTATTGCCCCCGTCTTACAGAATAAAACTGAGGTTTAGAAATGCTAAATAACTTGCAGGTTGCAGAAGTAAAAGTTCTGGAGTGAAGATTTGCCTTCATTCCTAAGGAGTCAACCCTGTTGGTTTTTGTCACCTGCCAGGTTGACTCCACTGTGTTACCTCATTGACTTTCATAATTGTCTTCCCTTCTTGGTTTATCTTGAAGACTTTGGGCTAAGGAAGAAAGCATGAGCTAAGCGGAAGTTTCTTTATGTCCCTTGAGAGTTCAGTTCTGATTAAAATTTTGGAGAAGGCAGAGGCTACCGTTTAGAAGGAAGTGCTTAGTCCATGGTGACTGGCCATTCAGAGCTGACCTCCTCGTCCACGCCTGCTCTGGTATCTTCAAATTCCCAGCCAGACTGCAGAACTCAGTGCAAATTCCCTTGTTCTCGCTTGCTTTTGACACCTAACTCAGTGTTTTAAAACTTGTCTTTTCTGACCTTCAAAATTCAGCTCTGACTTATATCTCCCCATGTATGTTGCGTTCTTTCTCTGTAGACTATTTTCATTTCCCATGTATTTCTGTGTGTGCACTATATTTGTGTGCATTATTTTCACTCCCCTGTGTGGTTAAAGGCCCAGTGTGCACAAACGGTGCTGTTAACTGCTGACCCTGAAGCACAATGCTGATCACACATTTTCAATGAAAGCTCTTGTCAGAGAGGATACCAGTAACCAAGTCCCGAAGTGAAAATTGAAATTGTATGTATTGTCATATTTTGGCTACCAACATCTAACCCGATTAGGTACAGGTCTATAGTTTGTGAAATATCCCCATATGCATTGTATCATTTGACACTGCATCAAATAAATGTACTTCTATGACTTCATTGTGATAATGATCAGAAGATGTTTACTTTTCAACTCACTTGCTAATGAATGAAACTATCACACTTGTTCTTCTGGTTTCTTCATCATGAAGAGGCTTGGATTTCACGTGTCTTACTGTCTAGTAACTTATTTTAGCTTGGCTGGAGCGTTTACAAGGTGAAGTTCATCTTACTTGGCAAAGCGTGTGATAGCACTTTCTTAGCTTGAGGCTCCCTGTTTTGTTCATTAGGTTTGCTGCCAGCTTTTCACATTGAAATTGAAGTTGTCCTTTAGAGTTTTCCTCCTTTGTCTCTTTCCTTACGGAAGGTTCAGTAATAGATCTGTTACATTTGTGCAAATTTAAATCTTTAATTTGTGAACACAGCCTGTTCTTTCTTTTGGAATTCTTTGTTGAGTAACCACAGGACAATCTCTGCATTTTTATTGTTAATCTGATGGAAAGGTTTGATTTTCTTTCTTCTGGGAAAAAAAAGATGTTTAAAGTTTTACACACACACACACACACACACACACACACACACACACATATATACATATATACATATAGTCCAAAAGTAGTGAATTCTCTTCTTACTTAGGATTTTCTCATTCGATTTATCTTCCATAAATTGGAAACACCGCTTGAGGTAGCTATGACAGCTACAAGCTGTTAGATACAGTAATTTGGACTCCTATTTCATGTTTCTGGTATATTTAATAGCTGCTTTTTATATGTTGTATTGTTGTGTGTTAGTGACTCAGTTGTGTCCGACTCTTTGTGACCCCCTGGCCTGTTGCCCACCAGGCTCCTCTATCTATGGAATTCTCCAGGCAGGAATCCTGAAGTAGGTTGCCATGCCCTTCTTTTTATGTGGCTTGAAATAAATCTGTATTTATTAAGTGCTTAGTGGAAGTCAGCTCACGGCCATAGGGTGCCTGTATTTGGCTACAGATATTTAGGCAGCAAGCAGCTTAAGCATAGGGTGAAGGCAACAGCCCAGCAGGAAGAGGCTCAGACTCAGGACAGTCTGGGGGGTCACGTCTTGTGCCCACTTGGCCACTGGTCAGCTGCACAGTCTTCCTCGAGTTATATAGTCTAAGTAACCCTTGTTTTCCTCGTGTGCATACATGAGTAATGCGAATAAAAAATGTTGCTGCCATATCAGTAAACAAAGGATGTCGCAACCATCAAGCCATCACATGACAGCTGCCTCGCCCCATGGTGAACCCGGAGGGGACTCAGGATGGAAAGAGGATGCTCACAGTCAAGCCCTCAGCCAGTGGGGCCCACCACCCTACCCCACCCCACCCCAGCCCCCAAAGGTACACCCTGAGGAGACTCAAGATGGCAAAACATAAGTTACTCCCCGCCTCGACGTTCTCTTTCTCTTTCTCTCCTTCTCTTATTCTCATATCCTTCTAATATGCTTTAGTGTTAGTCTCTCAGACGTGTCCAGCTCTCTGCCACCCCATGGACTGCAGCCCACCAGGTTCCTCTGTTGAAGGAATTCTCCAGACAAGAATACTGGCGTGGGTAGCCATTCCCTGCTCCAGGGGATCTTCCCAACCCAGTTATCGAGCCCAGGTCTGCTGCATTGCAGGCAGATTCCTCATCTTCTGAGCCACTTACGTTAAAATTTGTGGAGGGACAGTAGCCTGATTGTTTGAAGAAGGAAAACCGGCTGTTGTCTCCCTGCTTCCAGTGCAGGCTTTCCATCCACCCCTCCTTGTGCACCCCTGTGCTCACCTTCCTGAGAACTTGGGGGTCAGACGTGTGAATCCACTTGCCAGCAAGCTTCCTTCTCTTAGCGCCTAGGCAATGGCTTCCTCTAATCTGATTGTGCCTTGATCAGTCGTCTGTCACCTTCCAGATTCAAAATTGCCTTGCTCTCGCCCTGTCTTCTGTAATTCCCTCTCTATGATATTTCAGAAGTGGCATCATTCATGAGACTGACATCACTGTACTCAGCAACTTCTCTAAAAACAAAACTAAAATTCCTCTGACAAGTAAACAGTTGTTGTGCCAAGTTTCCCTGAACTCTCCTCCTAGTGTCCACACAGTCTTCTTTTCATTGTGGATTGTTTTAACATTGAACGTGATGAGTAATATTGTGAAGTGATTAAAACCATGGGCTTTGGGCTCAGAAAGACAGAAATGGATACTTCAAATTACTGGCTTCAGATACTGAGAATGTTATCATCTCTTTCTGACCATGACATTATTGTTTGTAAAGTTGGAATAACTATGGTACTTCACTTAGAAAATTGTAGAGTCTTATCTGGGAGGGCATATGTATTAAACATGTGTCCTTATGGACACCGTGTGACTTAATTGTTACGATTGTTTCTTCTTGTTACTGTTATTGTAACTGTGCTCATTGTCTTTTCTCCTTCCTTTCCTGTTCCCCAGTGCTAACCTCCTCATCTGGCCTTACATGGACACTCAGGCCAGGAGCTTCTTGAGTTAAGTGTTGTTTTTTTTTTTCTGTATCCCCACTCCAGGGCTTGGCACATGATAGAAGAGAAATATTTATTGAATTAATGAATGCATTTATTTAATAGCATTAAGACTGAATAGACTAAAACCTTTCTTCCTTCAGCTCAGAGAGAAAGAAATGAACCAAAGCCACTCAGATAATCTACCAGTATTGGACTAACTGGACTCCACTCTTTCCTTCATTGATTTTTTTCCCCATGCCTCCTAAGGACCAATCACTATTCTGGGAGATGGGAATCCAACACTCAACAGAAAAGATTCCAGCTCTTAAACTCTAGTGGGCAGAAATAAGTATAAACAAACACATAAATGAGATCATTTTTCTTAGTGGTAAGTGCCACCAGGAAAATTAAACACAACAAATGATCCTGTAAAGTGAGTATCTTTGGATTCGGTGGTCAGCAAAGAAAGTGGCCTTTGATCTGACAATTGAATGACCAAAAATTGCCTGAGTGTGAAATTCACTCTGGAAATGAGTATTTTTCCAAAGGGAACAGCTAGAAGACCCTAATGGGCTAGAATAGATAAAGAATTCCTACAGATCAATAACCTATCATTCAATGGGCAATGACAAAAAAACAAACAAATAGATTTCAATACGTTAGGAGTCAGAATATATTTTTGTAGAGTCACTAAGTTATGTCCGACTGACTCTTTGCTACCCCCATGGACTGCAGTACACTAGGCTTCCCTGACCTTCACCATCTCCCAGAGTTTGTTCAAACTCATGTCCATTGAGTCGGTGATGCCATTCAACCATCTCATCTTCTGTCGTCCCCTTCACCTCCTGCCCTCAATCTTCCCCAGCATCAGGGTCTTTTCCAATAAGTCAGCTCTTTGCATCAGGTGGCCAAAGTATTGGAGCTTCAGCTTCAGCCTCAACCCTTCCAATGAGTATTCAGGGTTGATTTCCTTTAGGATTGGCTGGTTTGATCTCCTTGCTGTCTAAGTGACTCTCAAGAGTCTTCTCCAGCACCACAGTTCAGAGGGTATAGCATCTCCATCTATATAATGAATAAGACACTTGAACTATTTTATCTGATCTAAATATTCTGAGAGAGAAGTCATTTTAGAGCAAAAATAGTGATAAACAGGAACAATATTAGTGCTCAGAGCTAGGTCTAGACTATTGTTTTTGTTAATACAGGTGTGAGGTTTAATGCAAATATTTAAAAAAAGGATTCCTGGAGGGAAAATATAGAATTTTTTTAAACTGTAAAGTCTGGAAGAGCATGACATGTGTATTTGTGAGTATGTTTTTATGCAGGGTGAGGATAGCTATTGCGGAAAGCCTGAGGGAAACTCCGCTCAAAGTTTTGTTTTTTTATTTGACTTTGATAGAGATCAAAGGATTTAAAAATTTATTGACCAGTGGTGGTAACTCAGATTGTAAAGAATCTGCCTGAAATGCAGGAGACCTGGGTTCAATCCCTGGGTTGAGAAGATCACTTGGAGAAGGAAATGACAACCAACCCTAGTATTGTTGCTGGAGAATCCCATGGACAGAGGAGCCTGGCAGGCTACAGCCCGTGGCGTTGCAAAGAGTTGGACACAGCTGAGCGGCTAATGCTTTTGCTTTCACTTTCATGGTAGAATAGAGTTGGTGGGCATAATTTGTAAGTGGTTACGGATTTTTAAAAAACTAGTATCGTAGCAAAATAATGCCAAAAGTGATATTATAACAATTGTATTAACAAAGTCATAAATAAGATGAAAGAGTAAGATCAGATATTGTTGCTGTTGCAGGTTAAATCCTCTATTAAAAGACAAACTCTCTTAAAATGAATCAAAAATCAATATCTTTCTGTGTATTTTGTATAAACAGCTTATCCAAAATGAAAGGTCTCACTTTTTTCTTTTTAACAAAGTAGTGAGCAAAATTTTATCACACAAATGAGAAAGAAATTTAGCCATTTTGTTAGACTGTGTTTCTTCTGAATGTTCTGAGAGGATTTGTTGGTACATGTGAAAGCTAATGATTGCTTGTAATGAAACATTTACATGCAGTTTTAATAATTTTCTAATTGAACTTATCCTGAGGAATTACTTATACCCCTGGGCAATATTTTTTATGATAGAAGTTTAAAAAATAGAAAAATTTCTGTGATACAGTAGAGGATGGATTGGTTATAGACAAATTACAGTTTAGAAGAATACAGCCGTTAAAACCTGATATTATCCTTAGGTAATTTTTTTTTTTTTAACAAAAACGTTCTAGCAGAATGTAGAACAGATGTTAATAATGTTTTTTTTCCCCCACTGTTTTTCATATACTCTGAGTTTTTATGATGAGTCATCACAATTTTAAAAAATCAGTTATATTTTAAAAAGCAAGACATTTCTACTTAGAGACAGTAAACAAAAGGAGCTTTTCATTTTCGTAGATGCTCATTACAGGCTCTTTTTGGCTCAACTAAGTAATATGTTTAGAATTGAGGCAACTCTTTGGTGCTAAATCATGGTCATGAAGTTAGCATTTGTACTACATTAGAGAGTTTTCAAATAACTTGAAACACATAGGAGTGATTTACACACAAGAGTTATTTCTTCCAAGAAATCTAAAATGTTTTAGAGATAGACCTGTTGGATGTTAAATAAATTTATGTGAGCAGGATGCTGTTAGATGATATTATTATGACTAGAAATACATGAATACAGTATATTTCAGTGGTTCATAAATTATATTGTGTATCAGAATTACTCAGATGGCTTTTTGAAGAAGAAATTGCTAAGCTTTAATCCCAGAGTTACTGATTCAGTAGGTCTGGGCTGAGGCCCAGTCATTTGCTAATGACTTTAACAAGTTTCCAAGTGATACTCACATGGCTGGCCTAGGAACCCACTTTAAGAACCTCTGATGTTAATTCTGACACTGGGAAGGCGCTCAGGGTACCCTGCTTGTAAGCTAGCAACTGAGCCTGTCACAGTTTCATGCACAAATACTCATAGAAGACACTAGACCCTGGAGACACAGATGATTTATTATAGCAAAAGTCACAGCCTGAGAACTGCCTTTCCTCTGGTTCCCTCCCCACCTTTCCACAGTCCACCCTATGCTGTGTTTGGTTCACTCAGTCATGTCTGACTCTCTGTCACTGCACGGACTATACCCCACCAGGCTCCTCTGTCCATGGGGATTCTCCAAGCAAGAACACTGGAGTGTGTTGCCATACCCTTCTCCAGGGAATCTTCCCAACCCAGGGATCGAACCCAGGTCTCCCACATTACAGGAGGATTCTTTACCATCTGAGCCACCAAGGAAGCCCAGGAATACTGGAGTGGGTAGCCTGTCCTGTCTCCCGAGGATCTTCCCAGCCTAGGAATTGAACTGGCATCTCATGCATTCCGGGGTGGATTCTTTACCAGCTGAGCTACCAGGGAAGCCCAGCGATGCTGTGAGAATGGCTGTTCACCTGGGCTTACAGTAGGTTTGTATCCTAGAAGAGGAAGACCTCAGTTAGGAGACTCTGAGCTTTTGTTGGCTGCTGGCCCATCTGCCTGCCTGTATCACAGGGAGAGAAAGATTGATTTTCCTTTATCCTGGAAGGTAAGCGAATCTCTCCCAGAGGCTCAGGAAGGAGAAGGTCTTGTCTCCAGTGTTCTCTGTCCTAATGGAGATCCTATTGCTCCTTCTCAGGCTGTCTGAGATGCAGAGATCCCCATAGTACCCTTGGCTCAGAATCCCAGTATGTTATGAAAGTGTGAAAATAGAGTTCCGCCGGCGTCGCTGCCCGGAAGCGCGGCCTCGGAGGTGGTGAGCTGGAGGCGGCCACCGCCCGGCCTGGTGCCTGAGGAGGAGCCGGAGGTGGGGTCAGATGGCGGCGGCGGCGGCGGAGAAAAAAAAAAAGAAGAAGTGTGAAAATAGCCCAGGATAATAAAATAACCAGAGACCAGTGCTTCCACAGTGGTTATAGTGGATAGGTGAGAGAGAGTCATTGACAATTTACATTTAAATATATTTTTATTTCTCCTTCATTAATAAGTTTTAGTAAGGAGTTGCTCATTTTCTCATGTGTATATTATGAAATGTGAAAGATGAAAGTCACTC